>NW_028317826.1:2033571-2185000 GCF_062004578.1 Staurois parvus
AAGAAGAAGAATGAAAAGAAGAATGAAAAGAAGAAGAGGAATGAAAAGAAGAAGAAGAAGAATGAAAAGAAGAATGAGAATAATGAAAAGAAGAAGAAGAAGAATGAAAAGAAGAATGAAAAGAAGAAGAAGAATGAAAAGAAGAAGAAGAAGAATGAAAATAAGAATGAAAAGAAGAAGAAGAATGAAAAGAAGAAGAAGAAGAATGAAATGAAGAATGAGAAGAATGAAAAGATTCTTCTTCTTCTTCTTCTTTTCATTCTTCTTCTTCTTCTTTTCATTCTTCTTTTCATTCTTCTCATTCTTCTTTTCATTCTTCTCATTCTTCTTCTCATTCTTCTTTTCATTCTTCTTCTCATTCTTCTTTTCATTCTTCTTCTTCTTTTCATTCTTCTTTTCATTCTTCTTCTCATTCTTCTTTTCATGAAGAAGAATGAGAAGAATGAAAAGAAGAATGAAAAGAAGAAGAAGAATGAAAAGAAGAATGAGAAGAAGAATAAAAAGAAGAATGAAAAGAAGAATGAGAAGAATGAAAAGAAGAAGTATTCCAGTACAGCAAAAAGTGTATCTGCAGAGAGCTCCGCTATTTCTGACAGTTCTCTGACAGTTCCTTCACATTTACAGCGGTTGAAACATTGTATCTGTTTCCGAATAAAAACATCTGTATCCTAAATGGAAACAAATAGATACAATGTTTCAACCGCTGTACATGTGAAGGAACTGTCAGAGAACTGTCAGAAATAGCGGAGCTCTCTGCAGGGACACTTTTGCCGGCTGATCGGGAAAAATCCGATTCGCGCACCCGAAGTATGCTAATATTCGGATTCGACGTGAATCGAATTTTTCCTGAAATTCGAAACGAATTCCACTTCGCCTGGTTCGATTCGTTCATCTCTAGCGTTTATGTTTGTGTTGTCCTTAATAAATTATCTTATTTACATGCTATACCTGAAGTCTGTGTTTCCCTGTGTTGGTCCACACACCTCTGGTCATTCCCGGAGCCCTGACAACTGTATTTTCCTCCTGTGCCACCCTTCCTAGGGGATGGAAGTGTGTATATGGAGAACTTCTCTCTCGGGTGGGAAGGGGAGCTGCCGAACTGAGTTTTTGCTCTGGGTGAAAGAATGTCTAGCTTTGCCATTGCCTCTGTACAGAGGCATAATTAGAACCCTCAGGGCCCCGGTACAAGAAACCACAAATTGTCCACTGACCCCTGGCAGTAATCAACACTAAAACAAAAAGTTAGGCTCCCTTCCAGGCTTCCTGTTTGGTTATTTTAATAAAATGCATGTGCTTTACAGAGCTCAATAACTTAAGCTGAAATTTACACACAAACAGAAATTAGTCTGAACAGCGACTTGTACCTTGTCAAATGGCACTGTTCGAGGTTGTAATCTGATAAACACAACCACAAAGCAGAAGATGTTTGCTGTGCTCTTACCCTTTCTAACCCACTGTTGATTATTTCCCATACTCCCCTCAGTACTGCTGTTATTTAAAGTGGAACTTTACACAAAAAATAAAGTGCCACTGGTTTGTTCTTTCCCCCTAGCCAATAACTGAGTAATAGGGGGTGGGGTAGTGTTATCCTAGTCTCCGGTGGACCTGCTCCCTCTTCACAGCTTTCTCCACCCCTCCACCCCAGCAGCCATGAGATGATGACACTACTTTCCCCACCCCCTCCACCTGCAGCCATGTAACATTTTCCAGGAGGCTACAGAACAATTTACAAAGTACCACACAAGCTCACCCATCGCAATGGGAAGCAGTTTGTGGTTCATCACGAAACCACAGCTGGCTACCATATCCAAGATGGCGCTGGGGACCAGCAACAGTAAAAAGAATCATCTGCGGAAGACAATGCTGGACTCCAGGCACTGGCAAGTACCTGATTTTTAAAAGTCAGCGGCTACAGTATTTGTAGGCTGACAAAAAAACAAAAAAACAGGTGTTCTCCTTTAAGCTGTTAGTAGCACAAATTGTACAAGGGTTTTTCTTTTAGATGTCTCTTTATACAAAAAAAAATGTGCTGTGTGAATGTCTCAAGCATTTGCACAGCTGTCCTGAATAATCTCCATAATTTGCCTAACATGTTTATTTCCTATAGTTGTCAGCTCCATCTAGTGGCTATAATGTGGTATTTTCCTAGCATATCTCAATCAACAAAATGCATGCTGCCATATCTATTTAAAAGTGAAAAAAAAATTCAATTTACATAATCTTATTTAGCCAGGGTTGCTGAGCAAATTAAAATTTTACATACTGTAATTTATGGTTACATTTTAATCAGTATACTTTAAAAAATCAACCTCTTTTTCCTCATTTAGGCTCTGAATTTAGCACAACTCCTGTTTCACGTTTCCTTAAAAAGATTTTAATTGGGAAGCGTAAGATAACTGCACCGCATGTTAACAGTAATTTATTTAACCCTTCGAAACTGAGTGAATCGAAAGGAGCTGCAAAGGGATGATACAAGATGTGTGAACTTAGAATAGAATCAAAAGATCTTCAACTCTCCTTGAATAGATTAGGAACTCTCACTAATTCTGGTGTCATCCAAGTACAAGGCATCAAAGTTTTTCAGCGCGCTCACGCTGGCTGTGACATGTTAGATAAGGATACTTTAGGCTCTCAAAATAGATGTCCTGAATGTGAAACAAAAAAAGACAAGCTTGTTACACGGCTTTCGGGAGTGCCCTGCTTAGGACCAATTTAGTCTGATGTTTTTAACTTCCTCACACAGAAGCTACGCAGCTTGGTATTCCACTTTGATTGTTTTATGTTCCCAGTGGGTACAATAGGTGGGGGATTAGTTGACAAGGTGCAAGGCAAGGTATTCTGGAGGTTCATTTGGATCCTGATATGCTTCCCTTTGCAAGAGTTGTAGGCACTCTGAAAAATGGCAGCTCATCCAAGGCATGAAGTACAACATTTCATATCACCACTCTCTCCCGTTTTCATTTTTTGTTATAAAGTAGAACTTCAGTTTAGATTTTAAAATGTATTAAATTGGCCAATTTGTTTAAAACTAAAAAAAAAAAGCTTTTGCTGCAATAATCACTTCCTCTCTCACACTGTCCCACTCAGAAAGTCCTTCCCATGGTCAACACCACTTGTCTTTCTGGTGAATTGATGGCCAATATCATTTAAGCCACTTCCTGTGAGCCCCAGCTGTCATGGACCCTCCTCTTTGGAATGCTGGTCTGAGCTCACAGGAGAATAGTGTAGAGAGAAAAGCGTCTTCATTACATGGCCCCCATTCCTGCAACATTCCAGACCTACCCAACCATGGAGGACCGTAAAGCTGGCCATACCCTCTAAGATTTTTTTCGTTCAGCCTTCCACTGACTGTATAGCTATAGTGTATATATACAGGCAGTTGTGGTCAGAACAACCAAACAGTGGCTGCCTCTGATTGGATGCAGCTGCTGTTCAGCTGAACACTTTTTGTCTTCTTTGATTTTTCAAACAAAGGATATCAGACGGAAGTGTGGTGACAAGGCCACTCACTGAATTTAGGCAGGTTCAGGTGGCTAGCTTAAAGGATAAGTTCACCTTTGGGAACATGTTCCATGTTTCACCTGTTTTTATGGTGGAATATGTAACATGTTCCATAGATGTAGCCGCATCCGCCACCCACCGCGCCCCCTCCCTCTGACAGATGATACGAGGAGAAGTTTCCCTGTACTATCTGTCAGATTTGAAAACAGCATGGCCGCACGCGGCTCCACCCACACGGCCGCCTCATTCATTCACGGACTTCCATGAATGAATGAACTGCAAGTCCTGACAGCCTTGGTGGCTGTGGGCTTGTAGTTGTCAATGAACTACCATCGTGCTGTGGAGCACCATGATAGTTCATTGAATCCTCCTGTCAGAATATCTGCTTGACCATACATTCCGTACAGCAACCAGATATCCTGACAGGTCTGCAGGAGGCCTGCATGGCATCAGCAATCTACTGATCACTGGTGCAATGCTTTACAGACTCCTTTGGACAAAAATAATAAATGCACATTTTTTACATGCAAAAAATGTGAATTTATTATTTTTCTTTAAAAGGTGAACTTCTCCTTTAAGAGGACCTGCAACTTCATGCTACTGGAATGAAGACTGCTGAGAGAATTGTTTTTTTTTTTAAATAGGTTAAGGGTTAATGTTTCTGCATTAGAGGTTGAGGGAAATGTTATGGAGAGGTTTAGCCTTAGGGAAAGGAAAACATTTCTAATACTATTAAAGGTGTGTACTGACAGCTAATGTGGTCAGCTTCATCGTGCCTATGTTAGCTTCTTTAACCACTTGCCCTCCAGAGGATTTACCATCCTTCCTGACCAGGTCATTTTCTGCAATATGGAGCTGCGTTACTAACAATTGTGCATCATGCAATGCTGTACATAAATTAGATGTATGTCCTTTTTCCCCCCAAATAGAGCTTTCTTTCTATGGTATTTGATCACTCTCTTCGGTTTTTATTTTTTGTACTATAAACAAAAAAAGACTGACAATTTTTAAAAAATAAAAACAATATTTTTGACTTTTTGCTATAATACATATCCAATAAAAAAAATCTAATTTCTTCATAAATTTAGGACAAAATGTATTCTGCTACATGTCTTTGCTAAAAAAAAAATCCAAATACATGTAAACTAATTGGTTTATGTGAATGTTGTAGCGTCCACAAATGGCGGTATATATACTGGAAATTTTATTTTTATTTTGTTTATACTAGTAATGGTGGCGATCAGCGACTTATAGCGGGATTGCGGCGGGCATTCTGACACTGGGGGGAACTGACTAACTGCCACTCATATCCCCAGCGACACCAATACAGTGATCAGTGCTAATTAAAAGCACTGACACTGTACTAATGACACTGGGCAGGCAGGGGTGCTGTGTGTTTCACATTGTGTGCTCTGTTTGTTTTACAACGGAGACATTCTGTTTTGTATTTCTCTGCTGTGCACTAAGAACACTATGTGATGAAAATGAAAAGAAAAAAGTGTGTGGTGCGTGTTCAGAATAAAAAAAATTGTGAAAAATGTGTAGGAGTATGTAAAAAGAATAAAACATTTTTTGGAAAAAAACTGAATAAAAATGGGATGAAAAAGAAAAAGATGAATCTTTAATTCAGTGTAAAAAACAAACAGATATAGTTATAAACTATTAGTGATGGAGTTACAGTCTCCAATAAAAATATTAGCAGCTCTATCATCCTGTTCAAGGAACATCATGAAGGATGGCAGAAAAAAATCCATCCTAGATAATGTCCTAAAAAAAGGACAGTAAGTACCAGTACTGGACAGAACTTACTAAAATCCAGGGGGTGTCAGGGGGCGTGGCTTGTGGAGGGGTGTAAGGCTGAGGCCCAGGGGCAGACTGACCATTCGGACACACGGGCATTGCCCGAGGGCCCAGGGTCAGTAGGGGGCCCCATGAGATGCTCCTGGTACCTTTCATTGGCTTTTTCATAGGCTTTTTTGGGTGTGGGCGAGGTCACAGGGGCCCCGTGATCCCCTGTTGCCCGGGGGCCCCATGAGTTGTCAGTCCGCCCCTGCTGAGGCCTCACACATGTTAACAACACAGAATGGATTGGGAAATCTGCAGTTTTTCTAAGTAAGCTACACACTACTGGATGGTGATATATCATGCCGGCACCTCATTCCTGAGCACCGACGGGACAATACCTATCTTCCTTCTTTGCTTAGAGGGACACTACAGGTGCAAGCAAGTAGCTGGAAATATTGACCTCTTCATGAAAACTCAATTCTCTAACACAGCTCTCTCCCTCCTTCCATGCCATGGCCTACTCCTCTTCTGGAGGTGTCTAATTATTCTCTGTGCTGGCCTAGCTCCTCAACCACTTCCTCCACCTCCCTACATAACCTTTCATGTAGTTGCCAGTGGAGTAGTAAAGGAGAATACTATTGAGCAACCTCTCTCTATCTTTGACACCAGAGGAACCCTGTAAATAAATAATTCATTGGGGTCAATGGTATGAATGCCCCTCACACTGGTGGTCTGGGAAGAATGCCTTTGCTCCTTACAACAGTGGTCAGAATACAACTCTTACAGATAGCTAAAAAGTTCATTAATATGGATATCATTCTTCCACCAAATTAATATCAAATTTAAATGGGCTGGTAAACCAGCGAGATCTAAACTCATTATTCTCAGATGTTCCAAAACTGCAGGGGAGCTTGATTGGGACTTTAGTGGGAATTTATTACATTGCAGCTTGTCTAGGGGAAGTTTTGAACTGATGCCACCATATGGACCTGAAACAATGGGACTAGATTCAGTAAATTAACACTTTAGTTCCCTAAAATTTTATCATGGTGCTCAAACACCTCACACTTGACACTATGCTCCTACATATCTCAAAATGGATCCCATGCTAGTGATTTTCTCAAAACCGATCTTGTGCAGTATTCTGATCTCTGTTGTACCCATTCCTGAGAAACTCTGTGTTCCTACCAGGATTACAGACCCAGGTTTTCAAATATTAGTAACAGTGGGTACAACAAAGGTTAACACATTTAGGAAATTCCTCCAAGTGGCCTACAATATCCACTATGCAACAAGGCCCCCTGTATACCCCCTTCTATTCTGGAGAATCCTTCAGTTACATTACTTCCTATCTACACTCCCTACACCAGGATCATGTGTGTAGTCTCTAACGTCTTTTGAAATTTTATGCTCAGGAAAAACTCCATCAGGCACACTCTATCCACATTTTAGGTAAGGATAATATGTCAAAAACCCAATTTTTACTTTAGCACTACCCTCTTGAGTTCCCCCTAAGTGCTGCACAGCCAGTCAACACACTTTTTCCACACTTTCTCTCAGAGTCAGTAAAACAGTCCTTGAGCTTGTTTTTGTTGTTTTTTGTTAGGGGTTAACAACTTCGATAGGGTCTAGGGGTGTATGGGATGCCCAAGGAATTTTAAAACTTGAGGACAACTTCTTAGCAGAGCAAATGTGGACCACAAATCACCAACAGTCTTTAGCAAGGAGCACTGAGTCTCCTTTAGCGAACCTCCACAGACCCCAGATGAAACTCTCCTCGTCCAACTGACTGTCCTGAGGGTATCCCTGGGCAAGGGTTTCCAAGATCTACAGAAGGGTAGTCTCAGATGAGAACTAGTTGGGTATTGCACCTGACCGCCTTCTCCCTTCTGTAGCCCAAGGGGTGTAGGAGTACTCACACTGTCCTGTCCTGTAGCTTAGTGAGTTGCAGCTGCTTTCAGGCCTTATGCTGGACTGGCTCCTTCCCTGCTGACAGGCTGTTCTCACTAGGAGACTGTAGGGCAGTGGCGATCCTTATGTGTGCTCCAGCCTGTAGGTAGGCCCCACTCCCTGGGGGCCCCTTCCAGGCTCCAGCACCTTCCTTCAGTCTATCTTCACACAGGAAAAGGAAGACCAGATATTATATTTCACACATAAAACGTTTTTCAGTAGTACCTACCAAGAAACCAACTATACAAAATATTGACAAGATGGTATAGAGTACCTAAAACCCTAAATATTATTTCACCTCCCCTCCCCTCAATATGATGGTGTTGTGAAGGAGACAAAGGATCATTTCTCTGTATTTTCTGGGCATGCCCACAGTTCTCAGATTTCTGTTAAGGGGTTGCGTTGATACCGCAGAAATCTACTGATATTCCCCAAGACCCTGCCTTCTTCCTACTCCAACATAACATTCTGAGATGAACATATAAGCACTCACTGATCAGCATGCTGGTGTAGCACTACCCCTTTTAAGGGTTGCTTAGTAACTACTCTAGGTTCCCTGTCAATCTGAATCTCTCGTTGCAAGCCCAACCTCTGCTGACACCACCATGCTCCCATGACCAAAGTAAACCACAATTGTAAAATGGACTCACACACAAGTTAGTGTAAATCTGTATGAAGTTTTCATTGGAATCAAATGTAACTTAGTCAAAAAGAACAAAATGATATTGAAATGCAGTAAATTTAACCACTCATGGTAATTGTGAGCAAAAGTAACAGCATTCACCATAAAGCAACAATAACTGTAAGCAGGCCTACTTTCAGAAATAATCTACTGCTACCAATCTGACAGGATTGCTGAGTCCCCAGTGAGAAGAAAAACAACTATCAAGAAACAGGTAAGCTCACTGCAGGTCCCCAGAACTATATGACAAGGATTAGATGTGAAGGAAAGAGAATTATCATATGAAATTGAACACTGTCCCTTTCAGAACACTACAATGTCTTCTGCGTGCCTGTTGGGGCCCAATTGGTATGAAGTTGAGTTGATGTGTGTAATATAGTTTCTTGGGATGGCGACATAGAGATAGTGAAGGAACAAGGGGAGAATTAATACTTCTCATCTTGGTGACAGCGAATTAAGGCAGGGTCCTCTTTAAAGTGCTAAACATGGGGCAGGCTTGAAGTAATGAATAGCAACAATTGACATAAATGTCTATAGGCAAAGATAGCTCCCTTTGTACATCAAAGGCAAAAGTAAACAGTAATGAGAATCCTGCTTTGTTGAAGAAGGCCTGCAACTGTATGTCCTGCGATCAGCTTGTACAATAAACTGTAATGTAGATGTATCTCACTGATGGCAGCTGCAAGAACTAGGCCGCAAACTGAAGCTACTACAGTGGGGATCAAAAGTTTGGGCACCCCAGCTAAAAATTTGTATTAATGTGCATAAAGAAGCCAAGGAAAGATGGAAAAATCTCCAAAAGGCATCAGATTACAGATTAGACATTCTTATAATATGTCAACAAAAGTTAGATTTTATTTCCATCATTTACACTTTCAAAATAACAGAAAACAAAAAAATGGCGCCTGCAAAAGTTTGGGCACCCTGCAGAATTTATAACGTGCACTGCCCCCTTTGCCAAGCTGAGACCTGCCAGTGTCATGGATTGTTCTCAATCATCATCTGGGAAGACCAGGTGATGTCAATCTCAAAGGTTTTAAATGCCCAGACTCATCTGACCTTGCCCCAACAATCAGCACCATGGGTTCTTCTAAGCAGTTGTCTAGAAAACTGAAACTGAAAATAGTTGACGCTCACAAAGCTGGAGAAGGCTATAAGAAGATAGCAAAGCGTTTTCAGATGTCAATATCCTCTGTTCGGAATTTAATTAAGAAATGGCATTCATCAGGAACAGTGGAAGTTAAAGCAAGATCTGGAAGACCAAGAAAAATATCAGACAGAACAGCTCGCAGGATTGTGAGAAAAACAATTCAAAAACCACGTTTGACTGCACGATCCCTCCAGAAAGATCTGGCAGACACTGGAATTGTGGTACACTATTCCACTATAAAGAGATACTTGTACAAATATGGTCTTCATGGAAGAGTCATCAGAAGAAAACCTCTTCTACGTCCTCACCACAAAAATCATCATTTGAACTTTGCAAATGAACATATAGACAAGCCTGATGCATTTTGGAAACAAGTTCTGTGGACCGATGAGGTTAAAATTGAAATTTTTGGCCGGAATGAGCAAAGGTACGTTTGGAGAAGAAGGGGCACAGAATTTAATGAAAAGAACCTCTGTCCAACTGTTAAGCATGGGGTTGGATCAATCATGCTTTGGGGTTGTGTTGCAGCCAGTGGCACAGGGAACATCTCACGAGTAGAAGGAAAAATGGATTCAATAAAATTTCAGCAAATTTTGGATGGTAACTTGATGCCATCTGTGAAAAAGCTGAAGTTAAAGAGAGGATGGCTTCTACAAATGGATAATGATCCTAAACACACCTCAAAATCCACGGAGGATTACATCAAGAGGCGTAAACTGAAGGTTTTGCCATGGCCTTCACAATCTCCTGACCTCAACATAATTGAAAATCTATGGATAGACCTTAAAAGAGCAGTGCGTGACAGACAGCCCAGAAATCTCAAAGAACTGGAAGACTTTTGTAAGGAAGAATGGACAAAGATACCTCAAACAAGAATTGAAAGACTCTTGGCTGGCTACAAAAATCGTTTACAAGCTGTGATACTTGCCAAAGGGGGCAGTACACGATATTAACTCTGCAGGGTGCCCAAACTTTTGCAGATGCCATTTTTTTGTTTTCTGTTATTTTGAAAGTGTAAATGATGGAAATAAAATCTAACTTTTGTTGACATATTATAAGAATGTCTAATCTGTAATTTGATGCCTTTTGGAGATTTTTCCATCTTTCCTTGGCTTCTTTATGCACATTAATACAAATCTTTAGCTGGGGTGCCCAAACTTTCGATCCCCACTGTATATGTAATGTTCACAACTATGTGTAGGTAGATAGCTGTGGTGGCATATTGTCAGTATTCACTTGATTAATGGATGAATTGGTCTCTCTCACCAGATTAGGAAGTCCGGAAGATTGTAGCGGTCTGTCTCTCTCTACAAACGGGGTCAGTCCACAAACTCTCTGGTTCAGGCTCTGCATACCATCTGGTCTCCTGCTGTCAGATTGGCCTGCTGGGCAGCGTGGCAGACCGGGTGGTCAGTAGGCCCTTTCCGCTCTTCCTCTATCTCCAACCCTGGCTCCCCGGCCTAGTTCAGCACTTCAGCTGTCAGCACACCTCCTTCTCTTTCAGTCTCTCCCTGCACTCTCTTGGTCAGTCTCTTGTGCTTTGATATTTATATGCCCCCACCCACACACTACCCCTCTTGGGAAATGTAGTCCCTGATCTCTCTGCTCACCAGCTGAGTCCTGCTATACAGCATACAAGTTCCAGAGGGCTGTTCTGTCCTTGTGAGTGACCTTGAATGGAAGACCACCACCATCTAATGTCCATTTTACTGTACTTCAGGTAATCACATTTCAATGGTTTACACTGGTAAACACAGCTAAATCTTGTATCCCTTCAAATTGGCGTAGGTGTGATCCCCTAATGCTTTCACAATGGTTTGCTCGCACCAATGAAAGTAAACTCATTGGTAACTCAACTACTGTTCAGGAAACAGAAGAGGCCTGTAGGCATAAATGGTTTCATTGGACTGCCTTTACCTCTTCAGCAGAATATATTACTATTGTCACAACCCTGCATACCTTGATAATAAAAGTAGGTTGGACATTGGCTTGGCGGGGAGTTGACATTACGAGGAGATCCACCTAGCCTTCCCTATGCTATTGATCCCCTCTCTGACTTTGCTTTGGTTCTTCCTCTTTGTTGACCCTCCTTTAGGTTCCCCCTTGTTCCTACCTCACCCTCTTTCTATTTCTGGTTTTGTTTGACCCTATTTGGCAAATGCCAATAATGGACATTTTAATAACAAGAGTTTGTCCGCTATAATGCATTTTTATTTTTATTGATGTTTTGCTTTGATATAATTTACAAGGGAACAAGGGCTGACATCCAACTTGGCTTCAGTTTATGCATGATAATTACTTAAGTTCTTAGGTTATATTACTAGACTGGTTCATCTCAATGTATAAGACCTGATTAGACAGTTATAACTGGAATGAAACATAGGCAATCGATTTTTATTCAGTCATGTATTGCTTACTCAGAAATTTATTGCATGTTTTTTTTTCTTAAATGCACTATATATAACGATTTGCCTTATTACATTTGATAAACAGGATAAATAGACAATATTTTTTTTTAATTATTGTTGTCATCATGGTGGCTCTGCTAAGTGGATTTGGACCCTGCACTATGCAGGCACCATCAAAAGGGAGGTCAATAAGCCATTGCTCAAAGAACCCCTAGCAATTTCTGGATGGACCCTAGAGCTCCACAAAGCCCTGTTTGAGAAAGGCTGCTAGGGTATCAATGAGTGACAGCTCTGAGTCTGTTGGATGTCAGGAATCAGCAACAGGGATGAAAAGATCTGTGAATCTGCATTTAGGAAGCTGAGACCAGACTGTGTATGCTTTAATGTTTTAATGTATGTTTTATGCTGAGATCCATTTAAGGTGAAACAAAATCCGTCCAAGTACCAGCAAACATAAAAATACAAGTGGACCAAAAACCCAGTGACAGAATACATACCTAACATACATACCTAACAAAAAGCCTAACTAACTATATACATATATACACTAACTATATACAATATATACAAAATGGGGAACACAAAAAGGCATGGGAAAACTGGGAGAGCAGAAACAAGGCAGCAGGGTACTGGGTACAGGGCAGGAGCCAGGAGCGGACTGACCATTTGGAAACTCGGGCACTGCCCGAGGGCCCGGGGTCAGTAGGGGGCCCCATGAGATGCCCCTGGTACCCTTTTCATAGGCTTTTTGAAATTGGGCAAGGACACAGGGGCCCCATGATCCCCTATTGCCCGGGGGCCCCATGAGTTGTCAGTCCGCCCCTGGCAGGAGCAACATAAGGATAAAGGGCAACAGGATCTGGCAGTAGCAAAACACTAGAGCAAGAGGCACTAATAAGGGATGACCTAAATACCTTCCCAGCAACCAGCATCAGGTGGAAACTGATTAATGGGATATGCTGGAACCTGGGAAACACCTGCTGGTGGATTCTGGAATTGCAACCCTCCACCCAGGGAAACACAGTGCCACCTTCAGGTGATCCAGGTCCTGACACTGGGGCTGCTGATAACACATCCAAGATGGCAGCACCCTGCAGCAGTCTTAAGCCTTTTGGATGTCTTCAAAAGAGGCTTTTACAGGTAAATAACATGCATAACAACATGCACAAATAATCCTTTGAGAAGATTATCATTGATATGATCTGGCAACATGGTCTATTTAAAAGAAGTGATATCAATTAAAAATAGGATATAAAATATTACCTTTTATATAAAATAGCCACGTACAACTGCTGAGCTTTTACATGGTTATAAAAAGTGCAAGTAAAGTTAATATGATCATAAATATATCTGATCTACACCTATGGCACATAGAAGAGTTGGCCACTTAAAGTCATTACTTACTGTAAAAAAAAGTAATGACTTCCCCCATGAGACTAAGCAGTCATTGCAGGCCCCACAGAGAAGCTGGTTGATGAAATTTAGATGAAGTAATAGGGTTTGGTTCAGCTCATTCTCAGTCTAAGAGGCACAAAACAGATCTGTGGGTGAGGGGACAAGATTGATGGAGCACAACAGCAGGTGAATTTAAGGCATAAATTATACGGGAGCCTGGCAAAACTGCGCTGTGTTGTGGCTGTCTCCTTTTTTAAGAGTGTTTTTCTTATACAATATCTGCGTGCTAATATTTTATTCTTCCTTTGGCCTGACAGTTTAATCAGTGTTTTGTGGTGTAGAGAGCATTCGATAAACTAGTCCTTTCTTTGCTGGCTGTGACCGTAATAAATGTCCTCTTGTTCTTCGATGTAATATGCAGCCCTCGTTTATTGCACTTGTCGAACTTTAATTGACTAAACCAGAGTCTGTCGCCAAATGTGCTTCTGTCTGACCCCATCCCATATCACTTGTATAGATTGGCAAACGTCTTAAAGGGAATCTGCATTATTATTTTTTTTTTATTATTTACTACTAGGTTCGGTATTGAAAATTAAAATGCCAAAACTATTTTTGACTTTGTTTTGAAATAGGAACATATGAAATATTGTTTACACATATTGCTATTTGTAATCCGGATATAGAGCCATAGGCAAAGTCTATCCTCTGATGAGTTTCTTCATTTTAGGTAGCTACTGTGCTAAATGCAGATAGGTGGAGGTGACTGAATAGGGATAGGTGGGAGTCAGGGGTAATGACAAATATCAAGAGACTGTAATAAAAAAAAATGAGGATTTTAGATATTAATTTAAAAAATAATTTAATAAAAAATTAAATTTAGAAATAATTAAAAAAATATTATGATACTAATAAAAAAAATTAAATCAGTTTTAAATATTTATGATGTGACCTGGTACCTTAAAAGTCCGCCATACTTGCTCCACCATATCTTTGGGGGAAGCCATGGTTGTCATATAGGCTGCTCTCCTGATTCAGACTATAAACCCTTCCTTCTCTTTTCATCTCCATTACATGGAGGTAAGGGCCATTTGCAGTCTGCAGAAGATAGATTGGAAGAAAGATAACACTGTCTGTGCTTTCAATTCAGCTCAGAGTAGCTGACAAGGACACAGCATTTCTGGAAAGATCAACAGGTATTGTCCGTACTTGCTGAAAATACTCTTACCCAGGGGCGGACTGACAACTCATGGGGACCCCGGGCAATAGGGGATCAAGGGGCCCCTGTGTCCTTGCCCACACTCAAAAAAGCCTTAAAAAAGGTGCCAGGGGTATTTCATGGGTCCCCTACTGACCCTAGGGCCCTCGGGCAGTGCACGAGTGCTCGAATGGTCAGTCCGCCCCTGCTCTTACCCTAGATTCACACCTAAGCGTTTTCCGCAGCGTTTTGTGTTTTGCAGAAACGCACTACAGTCCATTTAACATGATTTCCTATGGGACAGGTTCACATCTGTGCGTTTTCACCGGACATTATTTTTTCATCCGTGCATTTTTTGGAAAGGGTCAGTGACTTTTTTTAAATGCAAAACGTTGCGTATTTGCTTCTATAGACTTCAACGGAAATGCTGCAGAAAAGCATGTAGTGCATTTTTTATACGTTTTTCCCGCATTTGTTATGTGTTTTGTGTTTTAAATCTGCCTAGCAACAAGAAAAAAAATAATTAAAAAAAGCATCAAAAACAATGGATCAAACACAAACTGTATAGGTGTGAACCTAGAGTTAAACAGAGAACAAACACACAATCCATGATAATACAAGGAATCTTCAATGCAAATGATTTCTTTGTTCATTTATCCACCAATCCACGTGCACTATCACCAGAAACAAGAAAATCCAAATCTGCTTACCAGACCACTTTGACTATCAATTGTATAAAGAGTCGAGAAGCAATTTTATATCAGATTCACATTACCGATCTTTAGACGTCTCCCTCAATAGGAAAAATGGTCATCCCCTAGAGATGTCATCATCAGTGTCACCTCACAGTTAAGTATCCATGTATGCAGGTAAGTACCAGTAAAGAGAGAATTAAATGCTCCACATAGTGTAAAATCCCAATTTACTCTTTATTCAAAGCATAAAACTGCACTTAATTTTTTAAAAAACAAACAACTCTGTATAAAAACATCCAAAACGGCAAAACTTCTGTACTTCCAGCCTACTTCCGATAAAGCGTGATGACTGTGACGAACGCAGTGCCTGACCCCTGCCCTTCTCACCAACTCATGACAAAGGACCAGTCAATCTCACACCGCGCTGTCACATACATAACAATTCCACTTGCAGCTGCACCTTGCACAAAGATTTTCCAGTTCGCGGGGCCACAATCTATGTAGGTGCCAGCAGCCTGAGAGCGATTGTCACTGGGTTAGGTTAAGTAGCAATTAACCCTTTAAAATCCACTGCCTTTTTAACGAGGAGGAAACTCACAATCTTAGCAATAATAATTATGATTTCAGCATAAATGCCTGTAACATGCACTGTCGCCACAGACAGGTATTTTCAGAGGATTATTATATCACAGTAGTACTCTTCAGGAGACAGGGATTCTTTTAGTTTGCATTAAAAGCCTTAGGGACAGTTTTAACACCTTTCAAAATACGCTTTAATGATGAAAAGGTTAAAATGGTGCAAATAAAAATATTTACAGAAAAAGGATTTCACAAAGAAATAAAGAAACCATAAAGCAACAGAGAAATAAAAAGGAGGTGAAAATGAAGTATACTTTTAAAGTCCTTGGTTTTAGCAGAGTGCAGTCAATAAGCAAGGTGTTATCAGCTCTCATACTTGACAGACGTTCCTTCCTTATGTCATAAACTAGTGCTGCGCATATATCTCTATAACCTCATATATGAATTAAAGCATCCAGACCATGTGATTATACAACAACGGTGAATACACTGAATACAACTTCAAAGTCTATAATGTGTGCTTGATCTGTGAGTACTCCTGAGGAAGTCACGTGATGTGACGTAACGCGTAGAGTGGGCCAATGACGTCAAGACGCTAAACCGGAGGTTTACGAGCCGCCATCTTGGAAATTCCTGAACACGTTGAAAATACATTATAACAAGATTTTTTTACTGTGGTGTCACAGCAGGACACTTTTATTTTTTTTTTATAAATCACGCTATATTTATATACTACACTATGGCAAGCGTTTCTGTTTACATATGCGGAGGACATGTGGGATAAAGAGGAGACGGTACCTTTTGCATCAGAGTGAGGAGGAAAGTGGAGTCATCTATGCAGTATACCTACCCGGGTTAAAAGGGAAAGGCGGTATTTGAACTATGCAATTTGGGTCATAAAAGGAGGCGAGAGTATATATGTATGTCTCTGGTGGAGAAGCACCTATAGGAATATATGTGGATATAAGTAATAAAGAGCACCTGTTTGGGAACAAATTATAAAGGTACGGATCAAGCACACATTATGGATAGAGATGAGCGAATCGAAGTATCCGAAGTGGAATTCGAGTCGAATTTCGGAAAAATTTCGATTCGTGCCGAATCCGAAAAACAGCCTAATTCGGACGCGCGAATCGAAATTTTTCCGAAAATGGCGGCTGACATGTGCGGCGACGGAGCGGGGATGTCGGGGAAGGCGCGCAGACAAGGCGCGCTGCCCCATAATGCATTCCTCAACGACATGTGATCGCATCAGCCAATCAGCAGCCAGCCAGCCAGCACTGTGTAATGGTCGAGGTATATATAGCGGCCATTTTGGAAATCTTCATTTGCCTGCAGTCATTGAACAGAGGCAGACCGCTCTGTACTAGGGACAGGGACAGAGTTAGGGCCACAGAAACGAGAATTGGGGACAGAGAGAAGTTACTTAGGGACAGAGAACCATTACTCAGGGACACAGACTTGTTAATGAGGGCCACAGAATCGTTATTTAGGGACAAAGAAACGCTAGTTAGGGCCACAGAATTCATACTCAGGGACAGACAGAATTGTTACTCAGTGCCAGAGAATTGTTACTTAGGGCCACAGAAACGTTATTAGGGCCACAGAATTTTTACTCAGGGACAGACAGAATTGTTACTGAGTGCCAGAGAATTGTTACTCAGGGACAGACAGAATTGTTACTGAGTGCCAGAGAATTCTTACTCAGGGCCACAGAATTCATTCTCAGGGACAGACAGAATTGTTACTCAGGGACAGACAGAATTGTTACTGAGTGCCAGAGAATTGTTACTCAGGGACAGACAGAATTGTTACTGAGTGCCAGAGAATTGTTACTCAGGGACAGACAGAATTGTTACTGAGTGCCAGAGAATTGTTACTCTCACAGACACAAAATTGTTACTTGCACAGACACAGAATTGTTACTTGCACAGACACACAATTGTTACTCAGGGCCACAGAATTCATACTCAGGGACAGACAGAATTGTTACTGAGTGCCAGAGAATTCTTACTCAGGGCCACAGAATTCATACTCAGGGACAGACAGAATTGTTACTCAGGGACAGACAGAATTGTTACTGAGTGCCAGAGAATTGTTACTCAGGGACAGACAGAATTGTTACTGAGTGCCAGAGAATTGTTACTCTCACAGACACAAAATTGTTACTTGCACAGACACAGAATTGTTACTTGCACAGACACACAATTGTTACTCAGGGCCACAGAATTCATACTCAGGGACAGACAGAATTGTTACTGAGTGCCAGAGAATTGTTACTCAGGGACAGACAGAATTGTTACTGAGTGCCAGAGAATTGTTACTCTCACAGACACAAAATTGTTACTTGCACAGACACAGAATTGTTACTCGCACAGAGACAGAATTGTTACTCAGGGCCACAGAATTCATACTCAGGGACAGACAGAATTGTTACTGAGTGCCAGAGAATTGTTACTCAGGGAAGACAGAATTGTTACTGAGTGCCATAGAATTGTTACTCAGGGACAGACAGAATTGTTACTGAGTGCCAGAGAATTGTTACTCTCACAGACACAAAATTGTTACTTGCACAGACACAGAATTGTTACTCGCACAGAGACAGAATTGTTACTCAGGGCCACAGAATTCATACTCAGGGACAGACAGAATTGTTACTGAGTGCCAGAGAATTGTTACTCAGGGACAGACAGAATTGTTACTGAGTGCCAGAGAATTGTTACTCTCACAGACACAAAATTGTTACTTGCACAGACACAGAATTGTTACTTGCACAGACACACAATTGTTACTGAGTGCCAGAGAATTGTTACTCAGGGACAGACAGAATTGTTACTGAGTGCCAGAGAATTGTTACTCAGGGACAGACAGAATTGTTACTGAGTGCCAGAGAATTGTTACTCAGGGACAGACAGAATTGTTACTGAGTGCCAGAGAATTGTTACTCTCACAGACACAAAATTGTTACTTGCACAGACACAGAATTGTTACTCGCACAGAGACAGAATTGTTACTCAGGGCCACAGAATTCATACTCAGGGACAGACAGAATTGTTACTGAGTGCCAGAGAATTGTTACTCAGGGACAGACAGAATTGTTACTGAGTGCCAGAGAATTGTTACTCTCACAGACACAAAATTGTTACTTGCACAGACACAGAATTGTTACTTGCACAGACACACAATTGTTACTGAGTGCCAGAGAATTGTTACTCAGGGACAGACAGAATTGTTACTGAGTGCCAGAGAATTGTTACTCAGGGACAGACAGAATTGTTACTGAGTGCCAGAGAATTGTTACTCAGGGACAGACAGAATTGTTACTGAGTGCCAGAGAATTGTTACTCTCACAGACACAAAATTGTTACTTGCACAGACACAGAATTGTTACTCGCACAGAGACAGAATTGTTACTCAGGGCCACAGAATTCATACTCAGGGACAGACAGAATTGTTACTGAGTGCCAGAGAATTGTTACTCAGGGACAGACAGAATTGTTACTGAGTGCCAGAGAATTGTTACTCTCACAGACACAAAATTGTTACTTGCACAGACACAGAATTGTTACTTGCACAGACACACAATTGTTACTCAGGGCCACAGAATTCATACTCAGGGACAGACAGAATTGTTACTGAGTGCCAGAGAATTGTTACTCAGGGACAGACAGAATTGTTACTGAGTGCCAGAGAATTGTTACTCAGGGACAGACAGAATTGTTACTGAGTGCCAGAGAATTGTTACTCTCACAGACACAAAATTGTTACTTGCACAGACACAGAATTGTTACTCGCACAGAGACAGAATTGTTACTCAGGGCCACAGAATTCATACTCAGGGACAGACAGAATTGTTACTGAGTGCCAGAGAATTGTTACTCAGGGACAGACAGAATTGTTACTGAGTGCCAGAGAATTGTTACTCTCACAGACACAAAATTGTTACTTGCACAGACACAGAATTGTTACTTGCACAGACACACAATTGTTACTCAGGGCCACAGAATTCATACTCAGGGACAGACAGAATTGTTACTGAGTGCCAGAGAATTGTTACTCAGGGACAGACAGAATTGTTACTGAGTGCCAGAGAATTGTTACTCTCACAGACACAAAATTGTTACTTGCACAGACACAGAATTGTTACTCGCACAGAGACAGAATTGTTACTCAGGGCCACAGAATTCATACTCAGGGACAGACAGAATTGTTACTGAGTGCCAGAGAATTGTTACTCAGGGAAGACAGAATTGTTACTGAGTGCCATAGAATTGTTACTCAGGGACAGACAGAATTGTTACTGAGTGCCAGAGAATTGTTACTCTCACAGACACAAAATTGTTACTTGCACAGACACAGAATTGTTACTCGCACAGAGACAGAATTGTTACTCAGGGCCACAGAATTCATACTCAGGGACAGACAGAATTGTTACTGAGTGCCAGAGAATTGTTACTCAGGGACAGACAGAATTGTTACTGAGTGCCAGAGAATTGTTACTCTCACAGACACAAAATTGTTACTTGCACAGACACAGAATTGTTACTTGCACAGACACACAATTGTTACTGAGTGCCAGAGAATTGTTAATCAGGGACAGACAGAATTGTTACTGAGTGCCAGAGAATTGTTACTCAGGGACAGACAGAATTGTTACTGAGTGCCAGAGAATTGTTACTCAGGGACAGACAGAATTGTTACTGAGTGCCAGAGAATTGTTACTCTCACAGACACAAAATTGTTACTTGCACAGACACAGAATTGTTACTCGCACAGAGACAGAATTGTTACTCAGGGCCACAGAATTCATACTCAGGGACAGACAGAATTGTTACTGAGTGCCAGAGAATTGTTACTCAGGGACAGACAGAATTGTTACTGAGTGCCAGAGAATTGTTACTCTCACAGACACAAAATTGTTACTTGCACAGACACAGAATTGTTACTTGCACAGACACACAATTGTTACTCAGGGCCACAGAATTCATACTCAGGGACAGACAGAATTGTTACTGAGTGCCAGAGAATTCTTACTCAGGGCCACAGAATTCATACTCAGGGACAGACAGAATTGTTACTCAGGGACAGACAGAATTGTTACTGAGTGCCAGAGAATTGTTACTCAGGGACAGACAGAATTGTTACTGAGTGCCAGAGAATTGTTACTCTCACAGACACAAAATTGTTACTTGCACAGACACAGAATTGTTACTTGCACAGACACACAATTGTTACTCAGGGCCACAGAATTCATACTCAGGGACAGACAGAATTGTTACTGAGTGCCAGAGAATTGTTACTCAGGGACACCTAATCGTTGAATTAAATAGTATGTCAGACAACATGCAGAGGAGTGGCAGAGGAGGCAATGTTTTAGGAGCGAGCAGACGTGGCAGCAGAGGAAGGGGTCGAGGCAGCAGTATTCGCAGCCAGAGGCCAGTGCTCCCGGTGTCATCCAGCGGTCGTGTCTCCACCGACAACCCTGCCGTCATTGATTGGTTGGCTCGGTCGTCTTCCTCTTCCCAGGTCACCTCTGACACCTACAGCCAACGGTCGGTGGGTACGTCAGACACAACCGTTAGTTGGCATGGCCCGGGACCAAGCCCACTGAAATCACGTGTCCTCTACCTGCCCCTGTCCTTTGCTGTTCCCTCACCAAGCGAAGTATCGCATGCTGTGGGCTCAGCCCCACTGTACAGTGAGGAAGAGCTAACAGAGGGCGGTCAGGAACGGGGGGAGACATCGGCCTTTTCAGCAGCCAAGCGAACAAGTACTGGCGAGGAGAGTGGCTCGGTAGCCGGTCTAGAGACAGGTCTGTCTCCTGACCCAGACGCAGCCGAGGGGGCTAGTAGTGAGGCGGAGACCCTACTTGATGATGAGGAGGTTGATCGCACTTGGCAGCCTCGTCGTCATCAGGCAATTTCTTCCGCATCATCAGGAGAAGAGGGTGGCAGCTTGGCAGCGAGCAAAACAGTCGGTGGGTTGCCCAGGAGACAGCAGCAGGGTCGCATCAGTGTCAGTGGAGCCAAACGTCCACGGAGTAGAGCACCAGCTCCACTGCAGCCTACCACCACGGCCAGTAGTGGTGCCGGTGCGCACGGAGGAAGTAGCAGTCAGCCAGTGAAGAGTAGCGGGGGCAAAGTTTCCTACTCGGTGGTGTGGCAATTTTTCCTCAAGCCGCCCGAGGAAGTAAACGTAGCCGTATGTCGACTATGTGGCCAGAAATGCAAGCGTGGCCAGGGGGCCCATGTTGGGACTACAGCGTTGCGTCAGCATATGCAGCGTCACCATTCGGTGGCCTGGGAAAACCGTGATAAACATACGGCGGTTCTGCCTGCCCCAGCCCCCGCTCCATCACCCGCTCCGTTACTTGCTCCGTCACCCGACGTCGTCAATCGCCCTCTATCAGCCAGTCAAGGCTCCAACACCTCTGCTGAGGGGAGTTGTCGCTCGTTGGCATCTTCCGCTCGTTCAGATGCTCCTTCTCCTGCTACTCCTCTTCTCGGATTCCGTCAACAGTCTTTCTTGGAATCCGTATCCAAGAGACAACAGTTTGCGAGCACGCACCCGACGGTGCAAAAGCTGAACGTCCTCCTGTCCAAGTTGCTGGTGCTGCAGTCCCTCCCTTTCCAACTGGTGGACTCAGCACCTTTCCGAGAAATGATGGCTTGTGCCGCGCCGCGGTGGAGAGTGCCAAGCCGTCATTTCTTTGCCCAAAAGGCAGTGCCAGCCCTGCATTCACATGTAGAAGAGATGGTGGGCCAGTCTTTGAGCATGTCGGTCTCTGCCAAAGTGCACGGCAGCGCCGACGTGTGGAGCTGTAACTACGGTCAGGGACAGTACATGTCATTTACGGCCCACTGGGTGAACGTGGTGCCGGCACAGCCGCACCAGCAACTTGGACAGGTCACGACGCTTTTGCCTCCACGTTTGCACGTCCTTGGTCCAGCAAGCATGTCCGCCTCTACCACCTCTTTTTCCGCCGTGTCCTCAGCCGCCACCCCCGTGCCAAGTCCCATTACCCGACCGGCATATCACATGTGCAGGGCGCAACGGTGTCACGCTGTGCTGCACCTGGTATGCCTTGGCGAACGTAGTCACACAGGGGAGGAACTGCTGAGTGTAATGAACAGAGAAATCGACAGATGGCTGTCTCCGCGCAAACTAAAAATCGGAACCATGTTGACTGACAACGGAAAGAACATGGTGTCTGCTCTGCGTCAAGGAAGGTTGTGCCATGCGCCATGCATGGCTCACGTGTTCAATCTGGTTGTCAAGCGGTTCCTAAAATCCACCATCCCACTGCAAGACATCCTTAAAATGTCACGTAAACTGTGCATGCATTTCAGCCATTCCTACACCGCAAAGAACACCCTCATTGAGCTGCAGCGGCAGAACGGAATTCCACAGCATCGCCTGATCTGCGACGTTGCAACAAGGTGGAATTCAACCCTACACATGTTAGACCGCCTTTACGAGCAGCGAAAGGCCATCACCGATTTCCTGATGTTACAAGCGGATAAAGGTACTCCCCTGTGTAACTTAGATGTCAGCCATTGGCAGCTCATGCGTGACACCTGCCGCTTGCTCAGGCCCTTTGAGGAGGCCACGCTATTCGTGAGTCGGCAGGACTATGGGATGAACGACGTCATTCCTCTGTTGCACGTCCTGGAACAAATGCTGTTAACAATGGCTGGTCAGGGTGCGGTAGACGTGGCGCACAGATCTCAACGCCACATGACCCCTGTGGGGGCAGGACAGGAAGAAGAGGAGGAGGTAGAGGAGGACATTTGTGCTCAGGAATTATTGAGTGAAATGGGTGGTTTTTCCACTCAGCGGACAGGAGTGGAGGAGCAGGAGCATCTGGTAGAGGAGGAGGAGGAGGAGACAGAGGACCCAGACGCACCGTGGCAGTATGCTGTGGAGATGGAGGCAGGGAGTCCCTCGCATTCCTTGGCACAAATGGCCCATAGCATGCTCGGTTGCTTGCGTAGCGACAGCCGAATAATAACCATCAGACAGAGGGATGACTTTTGGCTGTCCACCTTGTTGGACCCTCGCTACCGGTCCAAAATGGTGGCCTTTTTCACACCTGCTGAGAGGGAGGCCAAAATTACGTACTATAAAAACCACCTATGTAGTCAGTTGGTCTCTGCCTTTGTGCGCCAACGTCCATCCTCAGACACTGTGGGCCCTGTGCGCTCGCGTTCCGCTGGCATGGCAGCAGGGGAGGGGTGGGGTGGTAGGAGCAGTGGCAGCTCCACCAGCAGCGGCTGCCTCAGTCTGCAGTCGATGATGAGTAGCTTTCTTCACCAGCGCAGTGAGGAAACTACTAACCAGCCGCAGCAGCAGCAGCAGCATCAGGTGGACCTGGAGCAGGAGCTCAAACAACAGGCTTGGGCCTACTTGGACAGCACCCTGCCAACCGAGGTAGACAATCCCCTTGACTACTGGGCAACGAAACTTGACCTTTGGCCCCAACTAGCTGAATTTGCCCTTGAAAGGCTGTCATGCCCGGCCAGTAGCGTGGCATCGGAGCGCGTGTTTAGTGCGGCAGGAGGTATTGTAACTCCGCGGAGGACACGACTGTCCACCCAAAGTGTGGAGAGACTCACGTTTGTGAAAATGAATCAGGCGTGGATTAGTCTGGATTTCAAACCACCAGTTCCTGACACAACTGACTAAATCCGCCATGAATCATGCCTCAAACATGTGCCACTTTCAGGTCTCCTCACACTGCTGGTGTGTTGAATTTTTTGACATAGGGTGCTGGCAGATTACGGGCCTCCTATAGCTGCTGCCAGGCCCCTAATCTGCCATAGGCCCCTATATACCGCCTCCTCCTGCTGCTGCCAGGTCCAGAGTCTCTCATGGGTCCCTGTACGGCCTCCCATTGCTGCTGTCTCCATCGCCACACTCTGCTGCCATGTGCCACTTTCAGGTCTCTTCACACTGCTGGTGTGTTAAATTTTTTGACATAGGGTGCAGGCAGATTACGGGCCTCACATAGCTGCTGCCAGGCCCCTAATCTGCCATGGGCCCCTATATACCGCCTCCTCATGCTGCTGCCAAGTCCAGAGTCTGTCATGGTCCCTGTACGGCCTCCCATTGCTGCTGTCTCCATCGCCACACTCTGCTGCCATGTGCCACTTTCAGGTCTCTTCACACTGCTGGTGTGTTAAATTTTTTGACATAGGGTGCAGGCAGATTACGGGCCTCACATAGCTGCTGCCAGGCCCCTAATCTGCCATGGGCCCCTATATACCGCCTCCTCATGCTGCTGCCAAGTCTAGAGTCTCTCATGGGTCCCTGTACGGCCTCCCATTGCTGCTGTCTCCATCGCCACACTCTGCTGCCATGTGCCACTTTCAGGTCTCTTCACACTGCTGGTGTGTTAAATTTTTTGACATAGGGTGCTGCAAGATAACGGGCCTCACATAGCTGCTGCCAGGCCCCTAATCTGCCATGGGCCCCTATATACCGCCTCCTCATGCTGCTGCCAAGTCCAGAGTCTGTCATGGTCCCTGTACGGCCTCCCATTGCTGCTGTCTCCATCGCCACACTCTGCTGCCATGTGCCACTTTCAGGTCTCTTCACACTGCTGGTGTGTTAAATTTTTTGACATAGGGTGCAGGCAGATTACGGGCCTCACATAGCTGCTGCCAGGCCCCTAATCTGCCATGGGCCCCTATATACCGCCTCCTCCTGCTGCTGCCAGGTCCAGAGTCTCTCATGGGTCCCTGTACGGCCTCCCATTGCTGCTGTCTCCATCGCCACACTCTGCTGCCATGTGCCACTTTCAGGTCTCTTCACACTGCTGGTGTGTTAAATTTTTTGACATAGGGTGCAGGCAGATTACGGGCCTCACATAGCTGCTGCCAGGCCCCTAATCTGCCATGGGCCCCTATATACCGCCTCCTCATGCTGCTGCCAAGTCCAGAGTCTGTCATGGTCCCTGTACGGCCTCCCATTGCTGCTGTCTCCATCGCCACACTCTGCTGCCATGTGCCACTTTCAGGTCTCTTCACACTGCTGGTGTGTTAAATTTTTTGACATAGGGTGCAGGCAGATTACGGGCCTCACATAGCTGCTGCCAGGCCCCTAATCTGCCATGGGCCCCTATATACCGCCTCCTCCTGCTGCTGCCAGGTCCAGAGTCTCTCATGGGTCCCTGTACGGCCTCCCATTGCTGCTGTCTCCATCGCCACACTCTGCTGCCATGTGCCACTTTCAGGTCTCTTCACACTGCTGGTGTGTTAAATTTTTTGACATAGGGTGCTGCAAGATAACGGGCCTCACATAGCTGCTGCCAGGCCCCTAATCTGCCATGGGCCCCTATATACCGCCTCCTCATGCTGCTGCCAAGTCCAGAGTCTGTCATGGTCCCTGTACGGCCTCCCATTGCTGCTGTCTCCATCGCCACACTCTGCTGCCATGTGCCACTTTCAGGTCTCTTCACACTGCTGGTGTGTTAAATTTTTTGACATAGGGTGCTGCAAGATAACGGGCCTCACATAGCTGCTGCCAGGCCCCTAATCTGCCATGGGCCCCTATATACCGCCTCCTCATGCTGCTGCCAAGTCCAGAGTCTGTCATGGTCCCTGTACGGCCTCCCATTGCTGCTGTCTCCATCGCCACACTCTGCTGCCATGTGCCACTTTCAGGTCTCTTCACACTGCTGGTGTGTTAAATTTTTTGACATAGGGTGCTGCAAGATAACGGGCCTCACATAGCTGCTGCCAGGCCCCTAATCTGCCATGGGCCCCTATATACCGCCTCCTCATGCTGCTGCCAAGTCCAGAGTCTGTCATGGTCCCTGTACGGCCTCCCATTGCTGCTGTCTCCATCGCCACACTCTGCTGCCATGTGCCACTTTCAGGTCTCTTCACACTGCTGGTGTGTTAAATTTTTTGACATAGGGTGCAGGCAGATTACGGGCCTCACATAGCTGCTGCCAGGCCCCTAATCTGCCATGGGCCCCTATATACCGCCTCCTCCTGCTGCTGCCAGGTCCAGAGTCTCTCATGGGTCCCTGTACGGCCTCCCATTGCTGCTGTCTCCATCGCCACACTCTGCTGCCATGTGCCACTTTCAGGTCTCTTCACACTGCTGGTGTGTTAAATTTTTTGACATAGGGTGCTGCAAGATAACGGGCCTCACATAGCTGCTGCCAGGCCCCTAATCTGCCATGGGCCCCTATATACCGCCTCCTCATGCTGCTGCCAAGTCCAGAGTCTGTCATGGTCCCTGTACGGCCTCCCATTGCTGCTGTCTCCATCGCCACACTCTGCTGCCATGTGCCACTTTCAGGTCTCTTCACACTGCTGGTGTGTTAAATTTTTTGACATAGGGTGCTGCAAGATAACGGGCCTCACATAGCTGCTGCCAGGCCCCTAATCTGCCATGGGCCCCTATATACCGCCTCCTCATGCTGCTGCCAAGTCCAGAGTCTGTCATGGTCCCTGTACGGCCTCCCATTGCTGCTGTCTCCATCGCCACACTCTGCTGCCATGTGCCACTTTCAGGTCTCTTCACACTGCTGGTGTGTTAAATTTTTTGACATAGGGTGCTGCAAGATAACGGGCCTCACATAGCTGCTGCCAGGCCCCTAATCTGCCATGGGCCCCTATATACCGCCTCCTCATGCTGCTGCCAAGTCCAGAGTCTGTCATGGTCCCTGTACGGCCTCCCATTGCTGCTGTCTCCATCGCCACACTCTGCTGCCATGTGCCACTTTCAGGTCTCTTCACACTGCTGGTGTGTTAAATTTTTTGACATAGGGTGCAGGCAGATTACGGGCCTCACATAGCTGCTGCCAGGCCCCTAATCTGCCATGGGCCCCTATATACCGCCTCCTCATGCTGCTGCCAAGTCTAGAGTCTCTCATGGGTCCCTGTACGGCCTCCCATTGCTGCTGTCTCCATCGCCACACTCTGCTGCCATGTGCCACTTTCAGGTCTCTTCACACTGCTGGTGTGTTAAATTTTTTGACATAGGGTGCAGGCAGATTACGGGCCTCACATAGCTGCTGCCAGGCCCCTAATCTGCCATGGGCCCCTATATACCGCCTCCTCCTGCTGCTGCCAGGTCCAGAGTCTCTCATGGGTCCCTGTACGGCCTCCCATTGCTGCTGTCTCCATCGCCACACTCTGCTGCCATGTGCCACTTTCAGGTCTCTTCACACTGCTGGTGTGTTAAATTTTTTGACATAGGGTGCAGGCAGATTACGGGCCTCACATAGCTGCTGCCAGGCCCCTAATCTGCCATGGGCCCCTATATACCGCCTCCTCATGCTGCTGCCAAGTCTAGAGTCTCTCATGGGTCCCTGTACGGCCTCCCATTGCTGCTGTCTCCATCGCCACACTCTGCTGCCATGTGCCACTTTCAGGTCTCTTCACACTGCTGGTGTGTTAAATTTTTTGACATAGGGTGCTGCAAGATAACGGGCCTCACATAGCTGCTGCCAGGCCCCTAATCTGCCATGGGCCCCTATATACCGCCTCCTCATGCTGCTGCCAAGTCCAGAGTCTGTCATGGTCCCTGTACGGCCTCCCATTGCTGCTGTCTCCATCGCCACACTCTGCTGCCATGTGCCACTTTCAGGTCTCTTCACACTGCTGGTGTGTTAAATTTTTTGACATAGGGTGCTGCAAGATAACGGGCCTCACATAGCTGCTGCCAGGCCCCTAATCTGCCATGGGCCCCTATATACCGCCTCCTCATGCTGCTGCCAAGTCCAGAGTCTGTCATGGTCCCTGTACGGCCTCCCATTGCTGCTGTCTCCATCGCCACACTCTGCTGCCATGTGCCACTTTCAGGTCTCTTCACACTGCTGGTGTGTTAAATTTTTTGACATAGGGTGCTGCAAGATAACGGGCCTCACATAGCTGCTGCCAGGCCCCTAATCTGCCATGGGCCCCTATATACCGCCTCCTCATGCTGCTGCCAAGTCCAGAGTCTGTCATGGTCCCTGTACGGCCTCCCATTGCTGCTGTCTCCATCGCCACACTCTGCTGCCATGTGCCACTTTCAGGTCTCTTCACACTGCTGGTGTGTTAAATTTTTTGACATAGGGTGCAGGCAGATTACGGGCCTCACATAGCTGCTGCCAGGCCCCTAATCTGCCATGGGCCCCTATATACCGCCTCCTCATGCTGCTGCCAAGTCTAGAGTCTCTCATGGGTCCCTGTACGGCCTCCCATTGCTGCTGTCTCCATCGCCACACTCTGCTGCCATGTGCCACTTTCAGGTCTCTTCACACTGCTGGTGTGTTAAATTTTTTGACATAGGGTGCAGGCAGATTACGGGCCTCACATAGCTGCTGCCAGGCCCCTAATCTGCCATGGGCCCCTATATACCGCCTCCTCCTGCTGCTGCCAGGTCCAGAGTCTCTCATGGGTCCCTGTACGGCCTCCCATTGCTGCTGTCTCCATCGCCACACTCTGCTGCCATGTGCCACTTTCAGGTCTCTTCACACTGCTGGTGTGTTAAATTTTTTGACATAGGGTGCAGGCAGATTACGGGCCTCACATAGCTGCTGCCAGGCCCCTAATCTGCCATGGGCCCCTATATACCGCCTCCTCATGCTGCTGCCAAGTCTAGAGTCTCTCATGGGTCCCTGTACGGCCTCCCATTGCTGCTGTCTCCATCGCCACACTCTGCTGCCATGTGCCACTTTCAGGTCTCTTCACACTGCTGGTGTGTTAAATTTTTTGACATAGGGTGCTGCAAGATAACGGGCCTCACATAGCTGCTGCCAGGCCCCTAATCTGCCATGGGCCCCTATATACCGCCTCCTCATGCTGCTGCCAAGTCCAGAGTCTGTCATGGTCCCTGTACGGCCTCCCATTGCTGCTGTCTCCATCGCCACACTCTGCTGCCATGTGCCACTTTCAGGTCTCTTCACACTGCTGGTGTGTTAAATTTTTTGACATAGGGTGCTGCAAGATAACGGGCCTCACATAGCTGCTGCCAGGCCCCTAATCTGCCATGGGCCCCTATATACCGCCTCCTCATGCTGCTGCCAAGTCCAGAGTCTGTCATGGTCCCTGTACGGCCTCCCATTGCTGCTGTCTCCATCGCCACACTCTGCTGCCATGTGCCACTTTCAGGTCTCTTCACACTGCTGGTGTGTTAAATTTTTTGACATAGGGTGCTGCAAGATAACGGGCCTCACATAGCTGCTGCCAGGCCCCTAATCTGCCATGGGCCCCTATATACCGCCTCCTCATGCTGCTGCCAAGTCCAGAGTCTGTCATGGTCCCTGTACGGCCTCCCATTGCTGCTGTCTCCATCGCCACACTCTGCTGCCATGTGCCACTTTCAGGTCTCTTCACACTGCTGGTGTGTTAAATTTTTTGACATAGGGTGCAGGCAGATTACGGGCCTCACATAGCTGCTGCCAGGCCCCTAATCTGCCATGGGCCCCTATATACCGCCTCCTCCTGCTGCTGCCAGGTCCAGAGTCTCTCATGGGTCCCTGTACGGCCTCCCATTGCTGCTGTCTCCATCGCCACACTCTGCTGCCATGTGCCACTTTCAGGTCTCTTCACACTGCTGGTGTGTTAAATTTTTTGACATAGGGTGCTGCAAGATAACGGGCCTCACATAGCTGCTGCCAGGCCCCTAATCTGCCATGGGCCCCTATATACCGCCTCCTCATGCTGCTGCCAAGTCCAGAGTCTGTCATGGTCCCTGTACGGCCTCCCATTGCTGCTGTCTCCATCGCCACACTCTGCTGCCATGTGCCACTTTCAGGTCTCTTCACACTGCTGGTGTGTTAAATTTTTTGACATAGGGTGCTGCAAGATAACGGGCCTCACATAGCTGCTGCCAGGCCCCTAATCTGCCATGGGCCCCTATATACCGCCTCCTCATGCTGCTGCCAAGTCCAGAGTCTGTCATGGTCCCTGTACGGCCTCCCATTGCTGCTGTCTCCATCGCCACACTCTGCTGCCATGTGCCACTTTCAGGTCTCTTCACACTGCTGGTGTGTTAAATTTTTTGACATAGGGTGCAGGCAGATTACGGGCCTCACATAGCTGCTGCCAGGCCCCTAATCTGCCATGGGCCCCTATATACCGCCTCCTCATGCTGCTGCCAAGTCTAGAGTCTCTCATGGGTCCCTGTACGGCCTCCCATTGCTGCTGTCTCCATCGCCACACTCTGCTGCCATGTGCCACTTTCAGGTCTCTTCACACTGCTGGTGTGTTAAATTTTTTGACATAGGGTGCTGCAAGATAACGGGCCTCACATAGCTGCTGCCAGGCCCCTAATCTGCCATGGGCCCCTATATACCGCCTCCTCATGCTGCTGCCAAGTCCAGAGTCTGTCATGGTCCCTGTACGGCCTCCCATTGCTGCTGTCTCCATCGCCACACTCTGCTGCCATGTGCCACTTTCAGGTCTCTTCACACTGCTGGTGTGTTAAATTTTTTGACATAGGGTGCTGCAAGATAACGGGCCTCACATAGCTGCTGCCAGGCCCCTAATCTGCCATGGGCCCCTATATACCGCCTCCTCATGCTGCTGCCAAGTCCAGAGTCTGTCATGGTCCCTGTACGGCCTCCCATTGCTGCTGTCTCCATCGCCACACTCTGCTGCCATGTGCCACTTTCAGGTCTCTTCACACTGCTGGTGTGTTAAATTTTTTGACATAGGGTGCTGCAAGATAACGGGCCTCACATAGCTGCTGCCAGGCCCCTAATCTGCCATGGGCCCCTATATACCGCCTCCTCATGCTGCTGCCAAGTCCAGAGTCTGTCATGGTCCCTGTACGGCCTCCCATTGCTGCTGTCTCCATCGCCACACTCTGCTGCCATGTGCCACTTTCAGGTCTCTTCACACTGCTGGTGTGTTAAATTTTTTGACATAGGGTGCAGGCAGATTACGGGCCTCACATAGCTGCTGCCAGGCCCCTAATCTGCCATGGGCCCCTATATACCGCCTCCTCCTGCTGCTGCCAGGTCCAGAGTCTCTCATGGGTCCCTGTACGGCCTCCCATTGCTGCTGTCTCCATCGCCACACTCTGCTGCCATGTGCCACTTTCAGGTCTCTTCACACTGCTGGTGTGTTAAATTTTTTGACATAGGGTGCTGCAAGATAACGGGCCTCACATAGCTGCTGCCAGGCCCCTAATCTGCCATGGGCCCCTATATACCGCCTCCTCATGCTGCTGCCAAGTCCAGAGTCTGTCATGGTCCCTGTACGGCCTCCCATTGCTGCTGTCTCCATCGCCACACTCTGCTGCCATGTGCCACTTTCAGGTCTCTTCACACTGCTGGTGTGTTAAATTTTTTGACATAGGGTGCTGCAAGATAACGGGCCTCACATAGCTGCTGCCAGGCCCCTAATCTGCCATGGGCCCCTATATACCGCCTCCTCATGCTGCTGCCAAGTCCAGAGTCTGTCATGGTCCCTGTACGGCCTCCCATTGCTGCTGTCTCCATCGCCACACTCTGCTGCCATGTGCCACTTTCAGGTCTCTTCACACTGCTGGTGTGTTAAATTTTTTGACATAGGGTGCTGCAAGATAACGGGCCTCACATAGCTGCTGCCAGGCCCCTAATCTGCCATGGGCCCCTATATACCGCCTCCTCATGCTGCTGCCAAGTCCAGAGTCTGTCATGGTCCCTGTACGGCCTCCCATTGCTGCTGTCTCCATCGCCACACTCTGCTGCCATGTGCCACTTTCAGGTCTCTTCACACTGCTGGTGTGTTAAATTTTTTGACATAGGGTGCAGGCAGATTACGGGCCTCACATAGCTGCTGCCAGGCCCCTAATCTGCCATGGGCCCCTATATACCGCCTCCTCATGCTGCTGCCAAGTCTAGAGTCTCTCATGGGTCCCTGTACGGCCTCCCATTGCTGCTGTCTCCATCGCCACACTCTGCTGCCATGTGCCACTTTCAGGTCTCTTCACACTGCTGGTGTGTTAAATTTTTTGACATAGGGTGCAGGCAGATTACGGGCCTCACATAGCTGCTGCCAGGCCCCTAATCTGCCATGGGCCCCTATATACCGCCTCCTCCTGCTGCTGCCAGGTCCAGAGTCTCTCATGGGTCCCTGTACGGCCTCCCATTGCTGCTGTCTCCATCGCCACACTCTGCTGCCATGTGCCACTTTCAGGTCTCTTCACACTGCTGGTGTGTTAAATTTTTTGACATAGGGTGCAGGCAGATTACGGGCCTCACATAGCTGCTGCCAGGCCCCTAATCTGCCATGGGCCCCTATATACCGCCTCCTCATGCTGCTGCCAAGTCTAGAGTCTCTCATGGGTCCCTGTACGGCCTCCCATTGCTGCTGTCTCCATCGCCACACTCTGCTGCCATGTGCCACTTTCAGGTCTCTTCACACTGCTGGTGTGTTAAATTTTTTGACATAGGGTGCTGCAAGATAACGGGCCTCACATAGCTGCTGCCAGGCCCCTAATCTGCCATGGGCCCCTATATACCGCCTCCTCCTGCTGCTGCCAGGTCCAGAGTCTCTCATGGGTCCCTGTACGGCCTCCCATTGCTGCTGTCTCCATCGCCACACTCTGCTGCCATGTGCCACTTTCAGGTCTCTTCACACTGCTGGTGTGTTAAATTTTTTGACATAGGGTGCAGGCAGATTACGGGCCTCACATAGCTGCTGCCAGGCCCCTAATCTGCCATGGGCCCCTATATACCGCCTCCTCATGCTGCTGCCAAGTCTAGAGTCTCTCATGGGTCCCTGTACGGCCTCCCATTGCTGCTGTCTCCATCGCCACACTCTGCTGCCATGTGCCACTTTCAGGTCTCTTCACACTGCTGGTGTGTTAAATTTTTTGACATAGGGTGCTGCAAGATAACGGGCCTCACATAGCTGCTGCCAGGCCCCTAATCTGCCATGGGCCCCTATATACCGCCTCCTCATGCTGCTGCCAAGTCCAGAGTCTGTCATGGTCCCTGTACGGCCTCCCATTGCTGCTGTCTCCATCGCCACACTCTGCTGCCATGTGCCACTTTCAGGTCTCTTCACACTGCTGGTGTGTTAAATTTTTTGACATAGGGTGCTGCAAGATAACGGGCCTCACATAGCTGCTGCCAGGCCCCTAATCTGCCATGGGCCCCTATATACCGCCTCCTCATGCTGCTGCCAAGTCCAGAGTCTGTCATGGTCCCTGTACGGCCTCCCATTGCTGCTGTCTCCATCGCCACACTCTGCTGCCATGTGCCACTTTCAGGTCTCTTCACACTGCTGGTGTGTTAAATTTTTTGACATAGGGTGCTGCAAGATAACGGGCCTCACATAGCTGCTGCCAGGCCCCTAATCTGCCATGGGCCCCTATATACCGCCTCCTCATGCTGCTGCCAAGTCCAGAGTCTGTCATGGTCCCTGTACGGCCTCCCATTGCTGCTGTCTCCATCGCCACACTCTGCTGCCATGTGCCACTTTCAGGTCTCTTCACACTGCTGGTGTGTTAAATTTTTTGACATAGGGTGCAGGCAGATTACGGGCCTCACATAGCTGCTGCCAGGCCCCTAATCTGCCATGGGCCCCTATATACCGCCTCCTCATGCTGCTGCCAAGTCTAGAGTCTCTCATGGGTCCCTGTACGGCCTCCCATTGCTGCTGTCTCCATCGCCACACTCTGCTGCCATGTGCCACTTTCAGGTCTCTTCACACTGCTGGTGTGTTAAATTTTTTGACATAGGGTGCAGGCAGATTACGGGCCTCACATAGCTGCTGCCAGGCCCCTAATCTGCCATGGGCCCCTATATACCGCCTCCTCCTGCTGCTGCCAGGTCCAGAGTCTCTCATGGGTCCCTGTACGGCCTCCCATTGCTGCTGTCTCCATCGCCACACTCTGCTGCCATGTGCCACTTTCAGGTCTCTTCACACTGCTGGTGTGTTAAATTTTTTGACATAGGGTGCAGGCAGATTACGGGCCTCACATAGCTGCTGCCAGGCCCCTAATCTGCCATGGGCCCCTATATACCGCCTCCTCATGCTGCTGCCAAGTCTAGAGTCTCTCATGGGTCCCTGTACGGCCTCCCATTGCTGCTGTCTCCATCGCCACACTCTGCTGCCATGTGCCACTTTCAGGTCTCTTCACACTGCTGGTGTGTTAAATTTTTTGACATAGGGTGCTGCAAGATAACGGGCCTCACATAGCTGCTGCCAGGCCCCTAATCTGCCATGGGCCCCTATATACCGCCTCCTCATGCTGCTGCCAAGTCCAGAGTCTGTCATGGTCCCTGTACGGCCTCCCATTGCTGCTGTCTCCATCGCCACACTCTGCTGCCATGTGCCACTTTCAGGTCTCTTCACACTGCTGGTGTGTTAAATTTTTTGACATAGGGTGCTGCAAGATAACGGGCCTCACATAGCTGCTGCCAGGCCCCTAATCTGCCATGGGCCCCTATATACCGCCTCCTCATGCTGCTGCCAAGTCCAGAGTCTGTCATGGTCCCTGTACGGCCTCCCATTGCTGCTGTCTCCATCGCCACACTCTGCTGCCATGTGCCACTTTCAGGTCTCTTCACACTGCTGGTGTGTTAAATTTTTTGACATAGGGTGCTGCAAGATAACGGGCCTCACATAGCTGCTGCCAGGCCCCTAATCTGCCATGGGCCCCTATATACCGCCTCCTCATGCTGCTGCCAAGTCCAGAGTCTGTCATGGTCCCTGTACGGCCTCCCATTGCTGCTGTCTCCATCGCCACACTCTGCTGCCATGTGCCACTTTCAGGTCTCTTCACACTGCTGGTGTGTTAAATTTTTTGACATAGGGTGCAGGCAGATTACGGGCCTCACATAGCTGCTGCCAGGCCCCTAATCTGCCATGGGCCCCTATATACCGCCTCCTCATGCTGCTGCCAAGTCCAGAGTCTGTCATGGTCCCTGTACGGCCTCCCATTGCTGCTGTCTCCATCGCCACACTCTGCTGCCATGTGCCACTTTCAGGTCTCTTCACACTGCTGGTGTGTTAAATTTTTTGACATAGGGTGCTGCAAGATAACGGGCCTCACATAGCTGCTGCCAGGCCCCTAATCTGCCATGGGCCCCTATATACCGCCTCCTCATGCTGCTGCCAAGTCCAGAGTCTGTCATGGTCCCTGTACGGCCTCCCATTGCTGCTGTCTCCATCGCCACACTCTGCTGCCATGTGCCACTTTCAGGTCTCTTCACACTGCTGGTGTGTTAAATTTTTTGACATAGGGTGCAGGCAGATTACGGGCCTCACATAGCTGCTGCCAGGCCCCTAATCTGCCATGGGCCCCTATATACCGCCTCCTCATGCTGCTGCCAAGTCTAGAGTCTCTCATGGGTCCCTGTACGGCCTCCCATTGCTGCTGTCTCCATCGCCACACTCTGCTGCCATGTGCCACTTTCAGGTCTCTTCACACTGCTGGTGTGTTAAATTTTTTGACATAGGGTGCTGCAAGATAACGGGCCTCACATAGCTGCTGCCAGGCCCCTAATCTGCCATGGGCCCCTATATACCGCCTCCTCATGCTGCTGCCAAGTCCAGAGTCTGTCATGGTCCCTGTACGGCCTCCCATTGCTGCTGTCTCCATCGCCACACTCTGCTGCCATGTGCCACTTTCAGGTCTCTTCACACTGCTGGTGTGTTAAATTTTTTGACATAGGGTGCAGGCAGATTACGGGCCTCACATAGCTGCTGCCAGGCCCCTAATCTGCCATGGGCCCCTATATACCGCCTCCTCATGCTGCTGCCAAGTCCAGAGTCTGTCATGGTCCCTGTACGGCCTCCCATTGCTGCTGTCTCCATCGCCACACTCTGCTGCCATGTGCCACTTTCAGGTCTCTTCACACTGCTGGTGTGTTAAATTTTTTGACATAGGGTGCAGGCAGATTACGGGCCTCACATAGCTGCTGCCAGGCCCCTAATCTGCCATGGGCCCCTATATACCGCCTCCTCCTGCTGCTGCCAGGTCCAGAGTCTCTCATGGGTCCCTGTACGGCCTCCCATTGCTGCTGTCTCCATCGCCACACTCTGCTGCCATGTGCCACTTTCAGGTCTCTTCACACTGCTGGTGTGTTAAATTTTTTGACATAGGGTGCTGCAAGATAACGGGCCTCACATAGCTGCTGCCAGGCCCCTAATCTGCCATGGGCCCCTATATACCGCCTCCTCATGCTGCTGCCAAGTCCAGAGTCTGTCATGGTCCCTGTACGGCCTCCCATTGCTGCTGTCTCCATCGCCACACTCTGCTGCCATGTGCCACTTTCAGGTCTCTTCACACTGCTGGTGTGTTAAATTTTTTGACATAGGGTGCAGGCAGATTACGGGCCTCACATAGCTGCTGCCAGGCCCCTAATCTGCCATGGGCCCCTATATACCGCCTCCTCCTGCTGCTGCCAGGTCCAGAGTCTCTCATGGGTCCCTGTACGGCCTCCCATTGCTGCTGTCTCCATCGCCACACTCTGCTGCCATGTGCCACTTTCAGGTCTCTTCACACTGCTGGTGTGTTAAATTTTTTGACATAGGGTGCAGGCAGATTACGGGCCTCACATAGCTGCTGCCAGGCCCCTAATCTGCCATGGGCCCCTATATACCACCTCCTCCTGCTGCTGCCAGGTCCAGAGTCTCTCATGGGTCCCTGTACGGCCTCCCATTGCTGCTGTCTCCATCGCCACACTCTGCTGCCATGTGCCACTTTCAGGTCTCTTCACACTGCTGGTGTGTTAAATTTTTTGACATAGGGTGCTGCAAGATAACGGGCCTCACATAGCTGCTGCCAGGCCCCTAATCTGCCATGGGCCCCTATATACCGCCTCCTCATGCTGCTGCCAAGTCCAGAGTCTGTCATGGTCCCTGTACGGCCTCCCATTGCTGCTGTCTCCATCGCCACACTCTGCTGCCATGTGCCACTTTCAGGTCTCTTCACACTGCTGGTGTGTTAAATTTTTTGACATAGGGTGCAGGCAGATTACGGGCCTCACATAGCTGCTGCCAGGCCCCTAATCTGCCATGGGCCCCTATATACCGCCTCCTCCTGCTGCTGCCAGGTCCAGAGTCTCTCATGGGTCCCTGTACGGCCTCCCATTGCTGCTGTCTCCATCGCCACACTCTGCTGCCATGTGCCACTTTCAGGTCTCTTCACACTGCTGGTGTGTTAAATTTTTTGACATAGGGTGCAGGCAGATTACGGGCCTCACATAGCTGCTGCCAGGCCCCTAATCTGCCATGGGCCCCTATATACCACCTCCTCCTGCTGCTGCCAGGTCCAGAGTCTCTCATGGGTCCCTGTACGGCCTCCCATTGCTGCTGTCTCCATCGCCACACTCTGCTGCCATGTGCCACTTTCAGGTCTCTTCACACTGCTGGTGTGTTAAATTTTTTGACATAGGGTGCTGCAAGATAACGGGCCTCACATAGCTGCTGCCAGGCCCCTAATCTGCCATGGGCCCCTATATACCGCCTCCTCATGCTGCTGCCAAGTCCAGAGTCTGTCATGGTCCCTGTACGGCCTCCCATTGCTGCTGTCTCCATCGCCACACTCTGCTGCCATGTGCCACTTTCAGGTCTCTTCACACTGCTGGTGTGTTAAATTTTTTGACATAGGGTGCTGCAAGATAACGGGCCTCACATAGCTGCTGCCAGGCCCCTAATCAGCCATGGGCCCCTATACCGCCTCCTCCTGCTGCTGCCAGGTCCAGAGTCTCTCATGCCATGTGCCACTTTCAGGTCTCTTCACACTGCTGGTGTGTTTAATTTTTTGACATAGGGTGCAGGCAGATTACGGGCCTCACATAGCTGCTGCCAGGCCCCTAATCTGCCATGGGCCCCTATATACCGCCTCCTCATGCTGCTGCCAAGTCTAGAGTCTCTCATGGGTCCCTGTACGGCCTCCCATTGCTGCTGTCTCCATCGCCACACTCTGCTGCCATGTGCCACTTTCAGGTCTCTTCACACTGCTGGTGTGTTAAATTTTTTGACATAGGGTGCTGGCAGATTACGGGCCTCCTATAGCTGCTGCCAGGCCCCTAATCTGCCATGGGCCCCTATATACCGCCTCCTCATGCTGCTGCCAAGTTCAGAGTCTGTCATGGGTCCCTGTACGGCCTCCCATTGCTGCTGTCTCCATCGCCACACTCTGCCATGTGCCACTTTCAGGTCTCCTCACACTGCTGGTGTGTTGAATTTTTTGACATAGGGTGCTGGCAGATTACGGGCCTCCTATAGCTGCTGCCAGGCCCCTAATCTGCCATAAGCCCCTATATACCGCCTCCTCATGCTGCTGCCAAGTCCAGAGTCTGTCATGGGTCCCTGTACGGCCTCCCATTGCTGCTGTCTCCATCGCCACACTCTGCCATGTGCCACTTTCAGGTCTCCTCACACACTGCTGGTGTGTTGAATTTTTTGACATAGGGTGCTGGCAGATTACGGGCCTCCTATAGCTGCTGCCAGGCCCCTAATCTGCCGTAGGCCCCTATATACCGCCTCCTCATGCTGCTGCCAGGTCCAGAGTCTCTCATGGGTCCCTGTACGGCCTCCCATTGCTGCTGTCTCCATCGCCACACTCTGCCATGTGCCACTTTCAGGTCTCCTCACACTGCTGGTGTGTTCCATTTTTTGTCATAGGGTGCTGGCAGATTATGGGCCTCCCATAACTGCTGCCAGGCCCCTAATCTGCCATGGGCCCCTATACCGACTCCTCATGCTGTGACGTTGCAACAAGGTGGAATTCAACCCTACATATGTTAGACCGCCTTTACGAACAGCAAAAGGCCATCACAGATTTCCTGATGTTAAAAGCAGATAAAGGTACTCCCTGTGTAACTTAGATGTCAGCCATTGGCAGCTCATGCGTGACACCTGCGCTTGCTCAGGCCCTTTGAGGAGGCCACGCTATTCGTGAGTCGGCAGGACTATGGGATGAACGACGTCATTCCTCTGTTGCACGTCCTGGAACAAATGCTGTTAACAATGGCTGGTCAGGGTGCGGTAGACGTGGCGCACAGATCTCAACGCCACATGGCCCCTGTGGGGGCAGGACTGGAAGAAGAGGAGGAGGTAGAGGAGGACATTGGTGCTCAGGAATTATTGAGTGAAATGGGTGGTTTTTCCACTCAGCGGACAGGAGTGGAGGAGCAGGAGCATCTGGTAGAGGAGGAGGAAGAGGAGACAGAGGACCTAGACGCACCGTGGCAGTATGCTGTGGAGATGGAGGCAGGGAGTCCCTCGCATTCCTTGGCACAAATGGCCCATAGCATGCTCGGTTGCTTGCGTAGCGACAGCCGAATAATAACCATCAGACAGAGGGATGACTTTTGGCTGTCCACCTTGTTGGACCCTCGCTACCGTTCAAAAATGGTGGCCTTTTTCACACCTGCTGAGAGGGAGGCCAAAATAACGTACTATAAAAAACACCTATGTAGTCAGCTGGTCTCTGCCTGTCTGCGCCAACGTCCATCCTCAGACACTGTGGGCCCTGTGCGCTCGTGTTCCGCTGCCATGGCAGCAGGGGAGGGGTGGGGTGGTAGGAGCAGTGGCAGCTCCACCAGCAGCGGCTGCCTCAGTCTGCAGTCGATGATGAGTAGCTTTCTTCACCAGCGCAGTGAGGAAACTACTAACCAGCCGCAGCAGCAGCAGCAGCATCAGGTGGACCTGGAGCAGGACCTCAAACAACAGGCTTAGGCCTACTTGGACAGCACCCTGCCAACCGAGGTAGACAATCCCCTTGACTACTGGGCAACGAAACTTGACCTTTGGCCCCAACTAGCTGAATTTGCCCTTGAAAGGCTGTCATGCCCGGCCAGTAGCGTGGCATCGGAGCGCGTGTTTAGTGCGGCAGGAGGTATTGCAACTCCGCGGAGGACACGACTGTCCACCCAAAGTGTGGAGAGACTGACGTTTGTGAAAATGAATCAGGCGTGGATTAGTCTGGATTTCAAACCACCAGTTCCTGACACAACTGACTAAATCCGCCATGAATCATGCCCCAAACATGTGCCACTTTCAGGTCTCCTCACACTGCTGGTGTGTTCCATTTTTTGTCATAGGGTGCTGGCAGATTACGGGCCTCCCATAGCTGCTGCCAGGCCCCTAATCTGCCATGGGCCCCTATACCGCCTCCTCATGCTGCTGCCAAGTCCAGAGTCTCTCATGGGTCCCTGTACGGCCTCCCATTGCTGCTGCCTCCATCGCCACACTCTGCCATGTGCCACTTTCAGGTCTCCTCACACTGCTGGTGTGTTCCATTTTTTGTCATAGGGTGCTGGCAGATTACGGGCCTCCCATAGCTGCTGCCAGGCCCCTAATCTGCCATGGGCCCCTATACCGCCTCCTCATGCTGCTGCCAGGTCCAGAGTCTCTCATGGGTCCCTGTACGGCCTCCCATTGCTGCTGTCTCCATCGCCACACTCTGCCATGTGCCACTTTCAGGTCTCCTCACACTGCTGGTGGGTTCCATTTTTTGTCATAGGGTGCTGGCAGATTACGGGCCTCCCATAGCTGCTGCCAGGCCCGTAATCTGCCATGGGCCCCCGTACCGACTCCTCATGCTGCTGCCAGGCCCGTAATCTGTCATGGGCCACTGTTGTCGCTTGTTGGCATATTCCGCTCGTTCAGATGCTCCTTCTCCTGCTACTCCTCTTCACGGATTCCGTCAGCAGTCTTTCTTGGAATCCGTTTCCAAGAGACAACAGTTTGCGAGCACGCACCCGACGGTGCAGAAGCTGAACGTCCTCCTGTCCAAGTTGCTGCTGCCAGGCTCGTAATCTGTCATGCGCCCCTGTACCGCCTCCTCATGCTGCTGCCAGGTCCAGAGTGTGTCATGGGCCCCCGTACCGACTCCTCATGCTGCTGCCAGGCCCGTAATCTGTCATGGGCCCCTGTACCGCCTCCCCATGCTGCTGCCAGGTCCAGAGTGTGTCATGGGTCCCTGTACGGCCTCCCATTGCTGCTGCCAGGCCCGTAATCTGCCATGGGCCCCTGTACCGACTCCTCATGCTGCTGCCAGGCCCGTAATCTGTCATGGGCCCCTGTACCGCCTCCTCATGCTGCTGCCAGGTCCAGAGTGTGTCATGGGTCCCTGTACGGCCTCCCATTGCTGCTGTCTCTATCGCCACACTCTGCCATGTGCCACTTTCAGGTCTCCTCACACTGCTGGTGGTTTCCATTTTTGTCATAGGGTGCTGTATGGCCTCCCATTGCTGCTGCCTCCACCGCCACACTGTGGCTCCACACTCTGGTTTTGGCCCCGTGACTGCCCAAATGAGTGAAGTGTGCGGTGATTCTAAGATCGACGGCACTCATCTGCATGTCATACTGACTGACAGTATTATTTCTCTTCCCCAGCAGACTCCAAGGGCATTTAAATTAAAGGTACAGTGTTCTGCACTAATATTAAGTCTCTCTGAAGCCTAGAAACACCCTTTTTTAAGTTAAATTCACAGCGAATTTATTCGACTCGAATCGAATATTGTCCACGAATTCGCCGAATCAGTCGAATCGAATTTTTCATTTCTTCGCTCATCTCTAATTATGGACTTTTAAGTTGTATTCAGTGCATTCACTGTTGTTGCATAATCACATGGTTTGGATCAGGGACGGACTGACAACTCATGGGGCCCCCGGGCAATAGGGGATCATGGAGCCCCTGTGTCCTTGCCCAAACTCAAAAAAGCCTATGAAAAAGGTACCAGGGGCATCTCATGGGGCCCCCTACTGACCCCGGGCCCTCGGGCAGTGCCTGAGTTTCCAAATGGTCAGTCCGCCCCTGGTTTGGATGCTTTCATTCATATATGAGGTTATAGAGATATATGCATGGCACTATTATATGACATGTCTTTGGTGTGTGGAAACACATGTAAGTGACAGCAGCACAGGTATACACAGGAATTCGAGGAGTTATTTGTTGCGCTGAAGTTTTATTTGTACAGATATTCCTTCGTTGATGGTAAAACAAGAGCTAGACAACAGGTCTTGCCATTCCCTTTTCTGTCGCATCAAAGGGGTGTTGACAAAGACCATTTGACCAATTAACCAGTTTAAGAGGTGTTTATGACCCAAATACAATAAGTCCCAAATACAGTTTTATATTAATATTAATATCTTCCAATATGTACAGGTTGTATTCTAGAAACTAGCAGAGTTTTGTTCAGCATTATATTTCGTGTCCAGGGATACCAAACACAGAGTATTTCGGATGGGTCCGTCAACCAGGAGGGAGGAGACTGGTTTATTCCCTTTCATATGTGCTAACATTGAATTGTTTGGTATAATACTCCACATTCAAATATATACTTAATATCAATGTATCTTGATCCTGTTGGATTTTATGAATTGTGTGTGGATTTTGGTTAAGTTAGACATTTTATGGCACGCTATGCATTCCTAGCTCTAATTGCCTTACACATAATGTGTGACTGATTTTGTCATTGTTTTAGGATAGGTTAGAGGGAAGTGTTAATCTGTAGATTTTTTTATGGTTCTTGGAAGCAGACATCCTGCCAAGCCTAATTAGCGGTTTACAGCTCTGACAAGGTCTGTGTGCTGGCCTCTGCTGTTCCTAATTGAGATAAGAGGCTCTTTTGAAGTTAATTAAAAGTTAAAGCTATGACTTCCAGAAACTCCTGAAGGGGTAAGGTCACTTGGCTATGACTTCTTATGACAAGATGGCATAGGAGACTTGTGTCATGACAAAATGGCTGCTACACACACAGCTATTCGTGTACCCAGTACACACGACCATTATGATGACATCACAGTAGGCTCCTCCCTACACACTTCGTCACAGGTGATGTCTTTCGGGGTCTGTTAAAAAAGAAAACAAAATGCAGCCGCCACACCAAAAAATAGTAATCTCAATATATTATATTTTTAATTTTTTAGATACACATGAACGCCCCTCCCCTTCCAAGGTACACATTCTTACCTTTTCTTCTCTCCCCTACTCCTCCAGTCTTCCACTGGATTTACTTAAATTAGTAGTTATATAAGCAGATCCAAAAGACTAGGCAGAAAAATATTCTTATATAGTAACACACAACACTGTTTGCTTTTATCTGACCTATTTTGTATGTATATCTAAATAATAAATAGCTCTGCTTTAAAGATATTGTATAGTGGTTAGGTATAGGATTCCTTTTCTTAGGTTTACAACTACAAAAAAATCCTACCTTTCTACCATTTTTTTTACATCAGATAAATATCCAAAATTGCCTATAGCAGGGGTGGGCAACTGTGGCCCTCCAGCTGTTGTAGAACTACAAATCCCATGAGGTTTTGCAAAACTGACAGTCACAAGCATGACTTCCAAAGGCAGAGTAGTTTACCAACAGCTGGAGGGCCACAGTTGCCCACACCTGGCAAATATATATATATATATATATATAAAATTATGATATTTCATAATATTCCAGTTGCAGCCAGCAGCTGTGGTGTGGCGTGTACAATCATTTTATTGTTCTGCTGTGAATAGCCAGAATAATTTGATAAGACTAATGTTTGGGACCAGGTTATAAACTTTATTTTCGGCATCAACGGGCTATGAGTACCTATGACCCCTCTTTTACTCTTATTTAGCTTTGACAAAGGAGATGACTCATTATGACACATTGCCCACAATTGCTGCAGTTAAAAAGGACCTTACAACACTCCTGTACAGAGAAAAGCTTGATACAGAAATCCAAAATAATACCCTAATAATGGTCATGTGTACTGGGCACATGAAAAGCTGTGTGTATAGCAGCAATTTTGTCCAGATCTCAGGTCACCAATGCCATTTTGTCATAAGAGACATAGCTGCAGTGACCTTCCTCCTCCCCCAGTTCATACAATACACAAACTGTTAGCTGATGCCAGAACCTCCTTATCAGATCCTTGAGAGGATATATGCAGACCAGGGGCAGACTGACAACACATGGGGCCCCCGGGCAATAGGGGATCATGTGGCCCCCGTGTCCTTGCCCAAACTTAAAAAAGCCTATGAAAAAGGTACCAGGGGCATCTCATGGGGCCCCCTACTGACCCCGGGCCCTCGGGCAGTGCCCAAGTTTCCAAATGGTTAGTCCGCCCCTAATGCAGGCCCTCTCATGCCTATTAGCGGAATACACACTTCAGTCTAGGAAGTCTAATAAAAATGTCTGACTTGCCAGCATAAGTAACTTGAGTTTTAACAGATGCTTGGTCTGGTCCCAGGCATATCAGGCATTTACCAGTCATAAATACCTTAGCTGAATTAGCAATACATATTGCGGTCTCTCTCCCTTGGTAGAATCCATAATCCCAGTGTATTTCATAACTTCTAAAATAACCACAGTACAGCCAGAATAAGGGCATATTTACCTCCCTTGGTGAATTTGTACTGTTTTGAGCCCAAACATTGTTACCCCAGGAGTACCAAGTTCAGGACCGACTCAATTCCTCTCCTAGGTGAACTGGGCATCCGATACCTATCATATCTATATTCATTCTGAAGGTAATTCAAAGCTGGATAATAGTTTGAAAGTCAGCTGTAACCTGTAGGTATTCAAAAATATTATTACATTTAGAAAACCGTATCTGGGACATAGTCATAAACACAGTGACATCCCATGGCCACTCCTCAGCCGCTTAATTGGTCAGATGATCTCTGTCAACACCCCCTTGATGTCAAAGAAATGTGGACTGCAACCACATTTGGAAAGCTCTTGTGTAACATCAAACCAAGGTATACCTGTCAATAGAAAATGCAAAAATGTAGCGAGTGCTCATACAGGCAGCAGCTAGAACACTAAAGGAATCACATAATCCTTGTATCATAATAATAAATAAAATAACAGTGCAGCGCTATCAATCGTGATACAGTTAATCAATAATAGAAATTCATATGGTATATCTCAAAACCAGCGTCAATGATAGGTCAACAAGTGAAAAGATGTAAAAGTTCATATAATACATCTACTGTGCGGGACAAAAAAAAACTTCCTCTGCTGTAATACGTATGGCTGGTAAAAATAGCAGAAATGCGCACTCACCGACCGCGCATTGGGAATGCGCATATGAATAATCATCAATTGAGGTGGATGACACCGGATGGATAGCAGGACCCCCTCTAGGACATGGATCATCCAAATTGGGTGAAGTGATATGCAGCAGGGCTCAGAGGTCTCCTTAATGCCGGATGAACAGCCACAGTGTGGAACTTTAGTATTAGTTCTAAACAAAGTATTGTGGCAGATTGCACAGCAGTGTAGTTTGTGAAGTCAAGGGTCTCAGATCCACAGCAGCACCTGTATCCAGAGGATAAATCCATCCCTCCAGGCTGTTCATCCGGCATTAAGGAGACCTCTGAGCCCTGCTGCATACCACTTCACCCAAGTTGGATGATCCATATCCTAGAGGGGGTCCTGCTATCCATCCGGTGTCATCCACCTCAATTAATGATTATTCATATGCGCATTCCCAATGCGCGGTCGGTGAGTGCGCATTTCTGCTATTTTTACCAGCCATACGTATTACAGCAGAGGAAGTTTTTTTTTTGTGCCGCACAGTAGATGTATTATATGAACTTTTACATCTTTTCACTTGTTGACCTATCATTGACGCTGGCTTTGAGATATACCATATGAATTTCTATTATTGATTAACTGTATCATGATTGATAGCGCTGCACTGTTATTTTATACCTGTCAATACATATGAGCCAATGTACTATCTTGCTTCATTGATTGGACACTGAACATTAAGTATGTAATCTCACCTTCTACTCCTTTTTATTTCTTTGTTACATTGTTGTTTCTTTGTAATACCTTTTATATATATATATATATATATATATATATATTCTATTTGTATCATTTTGACCTTTTCATTATTAAACCCTATTTTGAAAAGTGTTAAAACTGTTTTTAATGAACTAACACAAACTCAAAGAATCCCTTTCTCTTAAAGAGTTCTACTGTTGTGCAAATCTCTGAATATACCTGTCTGTGGTGACAGTGTGTATTCTAGATGTTTCTTTCAAACTCATAGTTGCTATTGCTAGTATTGGGAACGTTTCCTACTTCTCTGTAAAAAAAATGTAGGTGGTGGCAGTTTAAAGGGTTAATTGCTTAGCTAACTAAACCCAGTGACAATTGCTCTCAGCCTGTTGGCACTTAGATTGGGGTCCCACAAGCTGGAAGATCTTTGTGCAGGGTAAGGCTAAGAGTGTCATTGTTGTGTATCAGTGACAGCATGGTGTAAGGTTGACCAGTCAAGTTGGTAAAAAGGGTAATGGTCTGACACCATGTTTGTAACACCCCCATCAAACGCTTATTCAATAGATGGAAATCTTTCACTGAGCTTACCTTCTCTCCTTCAAAGATATTAATATTGATGTCCTCTTTTCAATAAACCAAGGGGTACTCTATAGCCAACTTGATCAACTCCTAGGTCAAGTTAAAAATTTTCCAACGTGGATTTACTTTTGCTCATATTACCAGCGCTCGTTCTTTTTATTTTGTTGGTTTTTTTATTTTGTTTGTTTGTTCTTTTTTGTACATACTGTCCTCCTCTCCCATGTTTCTTATTGTTATTTGTCTTTGTTTTAATGGGGCATATAGACAGTCTCAGTATGTTGTACATGGCAGCTGATATAATTGTCCCGAAATATTCTTCATGTTAACATAAATTAGCAATTATCCAATGAATATAGAGAAGGTGGGAGATGGAGAGAAAATAACTCTACCTAGCCTTGCATATTGGTTTTACTGGTACCACACCCCTAGGAAATTAGTTAAAAAGACCCTAACCAAAAAAGCTAATGGTACTACACCATAACATTAGAAATATAGTAAACACGTATAGACAATGGATACAATTTAATACCTTTTATTAGGTTAAAAAAAACACCTATAGGTGGAAAAAGTTGATAGGCATATACATGAGAAAAATTACAATCAACAAAAAAGACAGGTCGCAGTAAGCAGTCCTAGTAAGCCGTCCTAGACACTGGGGCATCATAGGTGTCTACCGCAATGAACAGCAGCCATTACATAGGAACAGAGAAACTATTGAAAAAATAAATAAAGATGCATGGTTAACAGTGGAGACATGTAAGAGTATTGAAAAAACACCTAACTACACATGTCACAGGTGTTGAGAAACAAGTGATTGATTGATATCCACTTGAGACCATGAAAGGTGTTTTTGCTTGTAAATTCCAAAGTGTTTCATGGGGTGCAGCCCACTTCTTCAGGGAACAAAACAAAACGTAAATCCCAGTTAATACCAGCACATTCCTGGATAGCTCCTGCTAAATATAGATCAGTAGTATCTGGATAAACAAGGAGAGACCTCCAACAACCATAAGATGTAATCATGAATTAAGAAAGAGTCCAAATACATTTGAAGACAAAGTCATCATTCATTCAAACAAAAACATATTTGCCAGGTACTAACAATCATCAGATATAGTCAGGCACAGATTGCTTTCCAAAAGTGGGGAAGGGAAGTTTTGTCGAAAGATGGGGAGGAATAAACCTCAAACCCTCTTGCCTCCTGTGTAGCTGACTTTGTCTTCTGCAAGTCTTCAAATGTGTTTGGACTCTTTCTTAATCGATGATTACGTCTTATGGTTGTTGGAGGTCTCTCCTCGTTTATCCAGATACTACTGATCTATATTTAGATCACCACCAATACTTCCTGCACTAACTTCTTCCCAGGAATTACATTTCAACTAACAACAAGGGACAGTTTCCTACATGGCCTAACAACTAAAAGTCACATCCATCTTGTGCAGAGATCTCCAAACTGCAGCCCGGGGGTCAGATATGGCCCTTTGCTTGCCTTTACCCAGCCCTTGAGACACATATCCTCACATTGATGCAAGGCACAATTCCTCTCCACTAACACCAACAATGAGACATAATTCCTATTACTGACATCATCAACAGGGCACTATTTCTCCCTTTGACACCAACGATGGGGCACTATTTCTCCTCCTGCCAAAGATGCACTGTTTACTCCCACTAACTCCAGGACAATTTCTACTCTCAATGGCCACAGTCCATCCCACCTAAAATCTGAAACAGGGCCGGATCTAGGGGAGTGCTGGGGTAGGCTGTGCCTCCCAGATTTTAGTTGTGCCCCCCCCCCCCAGATCTGTGAGAGTGCATCCAGTGATCCATGAGCCAGTCTGATGCAGACAGTTGATTTAAGGGGGCACTCTGATGGGGGCAATCCATGTAAGGGGGCACTCTGATGGGACACCTGATGTAAGGGGGCACTCTGATGAGGACAATTGATGTAAGGAGTGGCTCTATTAGGGACAATGATGTAAGGGGTGCTTTGATGGGGACATCTGACGTAAGGGGTCACTCTGCTGGGGACACCTGATGTAAGGGGTCACTCTTCTGGGGACACCTGATGTAAGGGGTCACTCTTCTGGGGACACCTGATGTATGGGGGCACTCTGATGGGGACATCTGATGTAAGGGGGCACTCCAAAGGGGATCCTGATGTAAGGGGGCACTCTGAAGGGGACACCTGATGTAAGGGGTCACTCTGATGGGGACATTTGATGTAAGGGGGAACTGTGATGAGGACATCTGATGTAAGGGGGTACTTTGATGGGGATCCTGATGTATGGTGGCACTCTAATGGGGATCCTGATGTATGGGGGAACTCTGATGGTAACCTGATGTAAATGAGGACTCTGATGAGTAGTCATGATGTAAAGAATGACTCTGATGAGGATTCATGATGTAAGGGGGAACTGTGATGAGGACATCTGATGTAAGGGGGTACTTTGATGGGGATCCTGATGTAAGGTGGCACTCTAATGGGGATCCTGATGTATGGGGGAACTCTGATGGGAACCTGATGTAAATGGGGACTCTGATGAGCAGTCATTATGTAAAGAATGACTCTGATGAGGATTCCTGATGTAAAGGGGGACTCTGATAGGACATCTGATATAAGGGGGCACAGCTTTTGTGACAGACTGTCAGTGACTCACATACACAGTGTTGATATTTTACCCCCTGACTTTTTTTACTGCACCCCCAGATCAGATAGGCTACATCTGGCACTGTTCTGAAGAACACTAAATTGACCCTTTGTTTGGAAAGTTAAGAGACCCCTTATCTTTTGTCATACAGAAACCTCCATTTATTACAGAGAAGAATGGAAATCACTTGGAAGCCAATAGCAGCTGTCAAAGTTGGGGATGTTTCCTTGAACGTCATAGTCTATAAATGGGCACCAATGGTTGCTTTCTCTGCTGTCACTGTTACTAAATCACATTGTTCCTTCTAATGGAAAATGATGAGGTCAAGGCGAATATATTACTAACCATGAAAAAACAATAGAGTTTTTCGGCAATACAACTTTGTATGCTTTCCATCTAGAGACACATTAAAACAGAATCAAATAGGTGGGAATATATCCTACATGTCCATCCTAACTCAATACTTAGCAATTTCCCTTGTGTTAGTCACACTACAGGAATGTAATACAATTATCCTGGGATTCAGCTATCACTAGACCTCCTCGCACACGTTGACTTTGAAGAGGCAGCAAAGCTCTTGCGGAGGCTGAGAACCAGAACACCTAATTACTTTTCTCATATCTGAAATTGTTTTTTGTTTTGGGTTTGGCATCTCGCGCTCCGGAAGACAGAGAGCTTTCGCTGCTCTTGTTATTATTTTAATTTTTTATTTATTTGGTGCCTTTGCTTGAATTGTTCCGCCACCCTCCAAAAGCTGACAAATGATTTAACGAGAGGGCAGCAGATAGAGTGAGGATGTACTGTAATGACATAGTGGGTGAAGTTACAGACTAACGAGGTACTTTATGAGAAGGAATAGGATCTGATGATCTCAACCACCAGACTGCCAGCTGTACAGTCTGAATGTTTTTTTTTTTCTCTGCAAAATAGAAAAAGAGAAAGTTTACTGGAGAGAAACAAAGAAGTCAAATGAAATCTGTCAACTAGAAAAAGCTTTTTTTTTTTTCCGTTGTGCTAAAGATTGTCCTAGTGTTTGAGAAAATGTGAAAACAGTCCTGAGTCTTTATACTGTAGCTCTAGTTTTTGTTGTGAAACAGTTTCCTGCTTCTGAAATCCAGTGTAAGAATGTTATCAAACTATATTGCACATCCTTATCTGTTCCTGTTCTGTATTGAGATATTGAGATAGAGTTTGCCAGGAGGAAGGCGCTGTTTGTAAAAGGGAGGCAATAGATGTGTGCAATACGGATTTATCAGACAATAAACATAATACAGAGATATGCGACAGTGTGGCTGATTTACTAAAGGAGTAGAGCATTTTCACTCTGCAAAGGAATTTTCTCTCACTTTAGTAAATAAAGGGAAGCTGTGCTGACGTCTTTCATTCAATAAAGTGTAAGAAACAAATCAGGTATTATTTACAAAGTGAGTTCACTGAAAATTCTCTTTGCAGAGTGAACATGGTCTACACCTAAGTAAATCAGACACAGTGGGGTTGATTTAATTAAGGTAAATAGACTGTGCACTTTGCAAGTGCAGTTGCTCCAGAGTTTAGTAAATGAGGGAAGCTCTGCTGACTTCCACCATCCAATCATGTACAAGCAAAAATGCTGTTTTTTTTATTTTCCATGTGATTGGGTATTCTTTCCAAAGTGAAGCTGTACCTCATTTACTAAGCTCTGAAGCAGCTGAACCTGCAAAGTGTACAGTCTATTTTCCTTTAGTAAAGCAACCTCACTGTGTATACTGGAAAGGCATGAGGTACAGCATGTATAAAGGCATGGAGAACTGCATGTTTGGTTCCTTCCACACGGGCAATTTTATCTGCCCCCCGACTGTCCCCCCCCCCCTTCAGGAGGACATTGTACCACTCAGAGCAGTACATATTTCCGCAGCAACAATGCTTTAAATTGTGGAATGGCTATTTTAAATGCCACATATAGAGTCTGACAGATGGCACCACCAGTCAAATGCTCCTATGTACTGTAAGGGAATGGGGCTGTGCTGTAATTGTGAGCCCTTGGCTCATAGTTGCAGTGCGATCCTGAAATGTAAAATGACATTTGGTAATAAAAAAAAATGTTGAAAAAAAACAAGCATCTGGAGGCAGCAGTATGACCTCCTGAGCACCAGCTAACCTCTTTTCACCGTCCTCTGACAAGCAATCTGCCAGGTATCGCTTTCAGCAGCATAGTAAATTACTCCACTACAGTGAAAGGAGCCTAAAAGAGAAGTAAGTGACATCTCATAGGTAGCATAGACACTAGGGAGATCCTAGCAGCTCTTAATGGCCTTTCTGCTTGCACTTTACTTCCTTTGTGCAGGAAATCCATACAGTAGATGCCAGCTGTCCCAGACCATAGATGCCAGGACAGTCCCACATCTAGGTCCTCTGTCCTGATGATACTGTGTCACGAGCCATGTTGTGGGATCACAACATCAAGCTCAATTGAGTTACTGCACATGTGAAAAAATGTATTAATTCCTGGGATTAAGGCCACAAGTAAGTGATCCCCGCATATTTTCAAGTGAGGTTGGATGAGACCATCTCATAAAATGGGCATGATGGGTGGTCTCTGCATATTAAGTAGTGGGGTCTGGGAAAGATCAACCCATTAAGTGCGCTTGTTTTTGCCGGAAAAATGGGCAGATGAAATGGGAATCATTGACTTCATTTCTAGTGTGTGCATTCTTTCCTGTTCCATTTCATCTTCTGAGTGACTGCTACAAATATAATAGGTATTATGGGTGGAGTCGGAGCCTGTGATAGGAAATGAAGACTCTCAGGTAGTGTCCTGCAACTGTGGGATACAAACTAACTTACACACAATGCAATTGAATCTAGCTGCCAACCCTCCCCTATTAACCTCTGTTGTGGCCTGATCTGCAACGGGTTTGCCATCAGCAATGATGGTACAAATGGACATACATGAGCATTCCACACAGCTGCTTGAATAGTACAACACAGATAAATGTAGGAAAACCACATGCACACACCTTCGATGCTGTTGCACAACATTATTCTCCATTCTGGACCAGGGGCGGACTGACAACTCATGGGGCCCCCGGGCGATAGGGGAGCATGGGGCCCCTGTGTCCTTGCCCAAACTCAAAAAAGCCTATGAAAAAGGTACCAGGGGCATCTCATGGGGCCCCCTACTGACCTCGGGCCCTCGGGCAGTGCCCAAGTTTCCAAATGGTCAGTCCGCCCCTGTTCTGGACTTTTGACACTTGAGTGGAGATCTGTCGGCTGCAAGTTGGTGTCAGCCCCTACAGAGAGAAACATCTACACTGGAGGTCCAAAATAACCTTTCTCTGTAGATATCAGTGCACCAAAGCAAGCAACAAGATCTTTTGAAAACCACTCACCTGCTCCTTGTGTTGCTGTTAGGGATGAACTAGGCAACATTTCCGGATACTGGTTGATATCATTAACCAATATGGTTCTGACTATGCTTGGTCAATGACGACATCCAGGCACTGCTGTTTACATTCCAGCAGTGTTGGAGATCTCTCATGTCCAGGGGCGGACTGACCATTCGAGCACTCGGGCACTGCCCGAGGGCCCGGGGTCAGTAGGGGGCCCCATGAGATGCCCCTGGTACCTTGCATTGGCTTTTTCATAGGCTTTTTTGGGTGTGGGTGAGGACACAGGGGCCCCATGATCCCCTATTGTCCGGGGGCCCCATTAATTGTCAGTCCGCTCCTGCTCATGTCATTTAGCAACAGTAGTTCTGGTAGGCAGTTGGAATGGATGAACTGGCCAACTATGGCCAGTTTGTTCCCCCGTTCCTGATCTAGGGGCAAGCTGGTTTCATGCCGAACACATGTTCAACCCAAAGTTTATCCGTAGTTTCTGCCTTACTAGTATAAAAATTTCAGAATGTCACTTGCTAGGGAGGGAGAAGTGATGAAGCATCATCTTGCTAGTTTGCACTTCATAGGAGCAATCCTGTTACTGGCAGATTGCTGCTAGTTACCGAGCTGCTAATGTGACATGGTTCTAGCACCGGTGCTCTGAGAGTGCCCCTAGGCAACCACAAGGTCTGTTATCATAGTCCTTGTGTTCTTGAAGTGTTACTAAACCCAGGACCCTGCATTCACTATATCTGGTCTCTCACGGTACACACAACATGAAAATGCAATTATTTAGTAGTAAATGTAAGCTGCTAAATACCTTTTCTCATCAGCAGCTAGAGCAGTCTTGTGACTTCTATCAGTGTTCAGAAGGGCACTGTTTAAAGCCTGTAGGAGGAGTTTTCATTCTCCCCTATGAGCCTGCAGGACCCCTGACCCTTTGTCCGGACAGTGCTGATTGGCCCACATGCACTCCAAGGAAAAAAAACTTTCTAGCAATACACACCAAACTGAGCATGTGCAGCTTGCCCCCAAGGCTCTGTTCTATCAGGAGATGATTTGGGGACAGTGGATGAAGGGGATGATCAGAGAAGACAGAATCAAACATCCTTTTTTACACAATGCAGAGGATTGACCCCTTAAGTTCCACAGTGAGTATAACAGACATGCTTTACTGCATATATAGACTGATTTTACTGTTGTGGGTTTATTAACACTTTACATTTTTTATATGCTCAAGTTTTGGACCATGTTAAAAGTGGTTTGGGACCCTTACTTTTTAATATATTTATAAACAATATAGGGTCTGGGATCATAAATCCCATTTCTGTTTTGCATTGTATTGGTATTGTTCTGTCACATGTTCTGTCCCCCTCTGTAATGTACAGCGCTGAGCGAACTATTGGCGCTTTATAAATACTGTATAATAATAATAATAATAATAATTTCAGTCTTTGCAGATGACACCAAGCTGTGCAGTGGAATAACGTCCTTACAGGATGTCTCCAATTTACAAGCCGACCTCAATGCACTGTTTAATTGGGCAACTATGTGGCAAATGAGGTTTAATGTTGATAAATGTAAGGTTCTGCACTTGGGGACTAAGAATATACATGCATCATACATACTAGGGGGGGGGGTACAACTGGGGGAATTAATGATGGAGAAGGATCTGGGGGTTCTGGTAGATCACAAGCTTAATAATGGCATGCAATGCCAAGCTGCGGCTTCTAAAGTGACAAAATCTTCTCTTGTATTGAAAGAGGTATAGACTCCAGAGAGAGAGATATCATATTACCCCGGTACAAATCATTAGTAACATCTCATCTGGAATATGCAGTTCAGTTTTGGGCACCAATTCACAAAATGAATATTGGGGAACTGGAGAAAGTACAGAGAAGGGCAACCAAACTGATAAGAGGCATGGAGGAGCTCAGCTATGAGGAAAGATTAGAGGAACTGAATTTATTCTCTCTTGACAAGAGAAGATTAACCTCCCTGGAGGTATTCCCGAGTGTAGCTCGGGGTAAAGCTTCAGCACCACAAGCGGTAAACCCGAGCTACACTTGGGAATACCCTGCAGCGCTGCTCCAGGATCTCTTCTTAACATACCTTGTTCTGCGCTCCCGCGATGTCCCCCCTGCAGTGTCCTCGGCAATGTCCTCCGGCCGATGCCGGCATCTGTCTTCCAGGTTCTGTTCCCTACGACGTCAGGACGTACGTAGGACGGAACAGCGGGAAATTTAAAAATGTGAAAAAGTGACATTCACAAAATTCACTAAAATCACATAGTATAACATTACTGTATCAAACCATTTCACATACATTTTGTCCCGAGTGCTTTGTCCTGCGCCCTGCCTGCATTTTTACTGTTCTTTCTGCCTGGAAACTGAGAAATGTCCATGGTGTCCAAAAAGTGTCCCTTTAGGTCAAAAGTGGTTTTAGACCGGCTAGAGAACAGCGATAGTAAATCAGAACCACTTGCAGAATTGAGTGATAATGATTTGTGGGGGAAATTCGTCATCAGTCACCGAAAACTATTTTGCGACTTTGCTCAGTGATGTGCGAACTTGGAGCTATATTTCAAATTACAGTGTTTTTGGTTTGATTATATTATTGAATTAAATTTATTATTATATTATTATTTTTATGATTATTTAGTAAATTATAATTTATGATTCCGTGTTTCAAATTTTAATATGATGTTTACTAGACTCTTGTTTGGACAGATTTCAGTGAGTTATTCCTAAAAATTACAGGCCTACAATAAAAAAACGACATATTTACATGCAAAATGTACCGCTTTGAGCACAGAAATACTGACAAAATCAGACCCCTAGGAAGGTTAAGGGAGGATATGATCAACCTGTATTAATACATCAGTGGTTCATATAGTGAACTCGGTGTAGAGTTATTCACCCTGAGGTCATCACAGAGGACAAGGGGGCACTCTTTACGTCTGGAGGAAAAGAAATTTATTCTCCAAACACGGAAAGGTTTCTTCACAGTAAGAGCTGTGAAAATGTGGAATAGACTCCCTCAAGGGTTGGTTCTGGCCAGCTCAGTAGATTGCTTTAAAAGAGGTCTGGATTATTTCCTAGATACACAGAATATAACTGGATACCAACATTTATAGGTAAAGTTGATCCAGGGAATATCCAATTGTCTCTCGGGGGATCAGGAAGGATTTTTTTTCTTTGCAGGAGCAAATTCGATCATGCTTTGCTGGGTTTTTTTGCCTTCCTCTGGATCAACTGTAGGTGTAGGATTATAACTTTTTTATTTTTTTTTTTAATGGTTGAACTGGATGAGTTTTTTCTTTTTTCAGCCTGAGTAACTATGTAAGAAACAACAGGAATTTAGTTGGGTCAGCCAGACAAATGACAAAGCACAGAACAAATGTCAGAATGAAAATTAGAGTTGGTAGGAAGTACACTCCAAGTTAGTATAAATACACAATGTTGATGTTTGACAGGAGTGTACCTTTAACTAGCTGGGATCCTTGTGATTCAGCCCTGCATAGGAGAGCCAGGCTCAGTAGGCATCTTGGCTCTGGAATAAAGATCATGTTATGTGGGGCGTTGATGTGGTTTGCATGGTACACACAGAAATATCTGTATTTAGGCTGTGCTCATTCTAGATAGGAATGTGAAAACATTGTGCCATGTTTTCTAAAAATACATGAGTACAGGCTATTTTGATCCAGCCTATGATCCAGACAGTAAATGACAGTGAATTCCCCCATGGTGGTCCATCTTTTGATGTTGTATTCTGTTTGTGTTGGCCATAGATGGGTCGATATCACAATCATTTTTAAAAGGGAAATTATTATGTTTCCCAAGTCTCCAATTTTTGTTGTTAATGTAATATCAAACGTATTGTTCTAGCTTAAGGTGTCATGGTTTCACAATTGTAGCACAGTGGCAATAGTGAATGGCTCTTTTGCCTGGCAGTACTGGGGTCATCAATTTGAGGCTTCGTTCACATGCAGAAAAATTGATAGAAACTGACACGCAGATTTCACTTGTAGAGGCATCAGTTCTCATATGCACTTCAATAAGCTTTCCTTCAATAAGCAATTTCCTGCGCAGAAAAAATCTGCACATGATACCAGCGTTGTGGTGTGAACAGGGCACATAGAGAACAATTGATTTTATTGTGCCCTTTCAGAAAGCATGCAGAAAAATTGATGTCTCTGCACCATGGTGTGAACGAGTCCTTAATCCCAACCCCGACACCACCTGCCTGGTGTTTGCATGTTCTCCTTGTGTTTACACAGGTTTCCTCTACGCTCCAAAGACATTTTGGTAGGTTAATTGGCTCCTATCCAAATTGGCCCTAGTATGTATATGTAAGAATGTGAGTTAGGGACCTTAGAGCTTTGGTGCCAAACCTTCAACCCAAGGGCCACATTAGGCCATTTGGGGTTTGTAGTGCAGCCCTTGAAACCCAACAGTTAGCAACGAGAGCTTTGGTTTGTTTGCTCACTAGCAGTTTTATGTCACATGTTCCCAGTCTCCGACAGCATAATCTCGAACCAGTCATGAGCAAAGTCACTGACCATCTCCTCTAGTAAGTATTTAGTATTTGACAGTCTTTTGCATCATTACATATAATAAACACTATATGCAGCCCTTTGCTGACATCAGGGGATGGAATCGAGGCCCCATATATCTTCTGAGTTGACAACCACTGCCTTAGACTGTAAGCTCCCTGAAGGCAGGGACTGATGTGAATGTATAATATGTGTGTAAAGTGCTGCAAAAATTGGCAGTGCTATATACTGTGAAATCCAATAATATACACTATATTGCCAAAAGTAATGGGCCAGCCCTCCAAATCATTGGATTCAGGTTTTCCAATCACCTCCATGGCCACAGGTGTATAAAATCAAGCCCCTAGGCATGCAGACTGCTTCTACAAACATTTGTGAAAGAATGAGTCGCTCTCAGGAGGTCAGTGAATTCAAGTGTGGTACTGTGATAGGTTGTCACCTGTCCGGTCCATCTGTGACATTTCCTTGCTATTAAATATTCCACGGTCAACTGTTAGTGGTATTATAACAAAGTGAAAGCAACTGGGAACAACAGCAACTCAACCACAAAGTGGTAGGCCACGTAAAATGACAGAGCGGGGTCAGTGCATGCTGACGCGCACAGTGCGCAGAAGTCGCCAACTTCCGCAGGGTCAAGTCTGCTGAGGCAACAGCTAAAGACCTCCAAACTTCATGTGGCCAATCTGAATTAGCACAACAACGGTGCATAGAGAGCTTCATTGAATGGATTTCTATGGCTGAGCAGCTGCATCCAAGCCTTACATCACCAAGTGCAATGCAAAGTGTCAGATGCAGTGATGTAAAGCACACCGCCACTGGACTCTAGAGCAATGGAAACGAGTTCTCTGGAGTGACGAATCACGCTTCTCTGTCTCTCAGTCTAATGGATGTACAAAGCAAGGTCCATAAAGACATGGATGAGTGAGTTTAGGATGGAGGAACTTGACTGGCCTGTACAGAGTCCTGACCTCAACTCGATAAAATAACTTTGGGATGAATTAGAGTGGAGACTGTGAGCCAGGCCTTCTTGTCTGACATCAGTGCCTGACCTCACAAATGCGCTTCTGGAAGAATGGTCAAACATTCCCATAGACACCCTCCTAAACCTTGTGGACGACCTTTGCAGAAGAGTTAAAGCTGTTATAGCTGCAAAGGGTGGGACAACTCAATATTGAACCCAATGGATGCCATTAAAGTTCATGTGGATATAAAGGCAGGCGTCCCAATATTATTGGGATTTTATGTGCTAGACTAACACAAAGTGGCACATAATTGTGAAGTGGAAGGAAAATGATAAATGGTTTTCAAAATTTTTTACAAATAAATATCTGAAATGTGTGGCATGCATTTGTATGCAGTCTCCTTTACTGATACCCCTAACTAAAATCTAGTGGAACCAATTGCCTTCAGAAGTCACCTAATTAGTAAATAGAGCCCACCTGTGTGTAATTTAATCTCAGTATAAATACAGCTGTTCTGTGAAGCGCTCAGAGGTTTACTAGAGAACATTAGTGAACAAACAGCATCATGAAGGCCAAGGAGCAGGTCAGGGATAAAGTTGTGGAGAAGTTTAAAGCAGGGTTAGGTAATAAAAAAAAATCTCAAGCTTTGAACATCTCATGGAGCACTGTTCAATCTATCATAATCAGAAAATGGAAAAGTATGGCACAACTGCAAACCTACCAAGATATGGCCATCCACCTAAACTCACAGGCCAGGCAAGGAGAGCATTCATCAGAGAAACAGCCAAGAGGCCCATGGTAACTGGAGGAGCTGCAGAGATTCACAGCTCAAGTGGGAGAATCTGTCCACAGGACAACTATCAGTCGTGTACTCCACAAATCTGGCCTTTATGGAAGAGTGGCAAGAAGAAAGCCATTGTTGAAAGAAAGCCATAAGAAGCCCCATTTGCAGTTTGCGAGAAGCCATGTGGGGGACACAGCAAACATGTGGAAGAAGGTGCTCTGTTCAGATGAGACCAAAATTGAACTTTTTGGCCTAAAAGCAAAACACTATGCATGGTGGAACACTAACACTGCACATCGCCCTGAACACACCACTCCCACCGTAAAACATGGTGGTAGCAGGGAAAGGGAAGCTGGTCAGAGTTGATGGGAAGATGGATGGAGCCAAATACAGGGCAATCATAGATGAAAACCTGTTAGAGTCTGCCAAAGACTTGAGACTAGCGCAAAGGTTCACATTCCAGCAGGACAACGACCCTGAACATCCAGCCAGAATTACAATGAAATGGTTTAGATCAAAGCATATTCATGTGTTAGAATGGCCCAGTCAAAGTCCAGACCAAAATCCAATTGAGAATCTGTGGCAAGACTTGAAAATTACTGTTCACAGACGCTCTCCATCCAATCTGACAGAGCTTGAGGTGTTTTGCAAAGAAGAATGGGCAAATATGTCGCTTTCTAGATGTGCAAAGCTGGTAGAGACATCCCCAAAAAAAGACTTGCAGCTGTAATTGCAGTGAAAGGTGGTTCTACAAAGTATTGACTCCGGGGGGCTGAATACAAATGCACGCCACACTTTTCAGATATATATTTGTAAAAAATTTGGAAAACCATTTATCATTTTCCTTCCACTTCACAATTATGTGCCACTTTGTGTTGGTCTCTCACATAGAATCCCAATAAAATACATTTACGTTTTTGGTTGTAACATAATAAAATGTGTAAATTGTCAAGGGGTATGAATACTTTTTCAAGGCGCTGTAGTATATATTTCAATAATAGATCAGATTCATCAGACAGAACAGTCTGCATCCTTGCCAAACCAATGTGAGAAAATCAGTCATTGGACATGGCTAATCAACTTTTGTTGAATGATATTGCTAGCCGGCTTTGTGTTGGGTAGCTTGTGACTTGGACTTGATACTAAAATTTGGACAGAAATAAAAGACACACATTGGTGCAGCTTTCCAATCAATAATTGTTATTTTTTTTAAATGCAAACAGTATAAGAAGTATAAGAAGCTGAACATGACTTGCTATCATCTTTATGCAGTCCCTGTACAGCAGAGTTCAGACTAGGGGAGTTATAAGCGGCACAAGGAGCCAATCAGTTGCATGGAGCATGCTGTTAGGAGGAGAGAACAAAAAACAGAGTGATGAGCTTGTCAGTCTTCTGCTTCTCCTTTCACTGTCCAGTCATAGTGTGTGGTGGGGACCTGCGAGTCTTACTGAACTGCAGAAGATTAAAATCAGGTCTCCTTCTCTACCAGACAGAGCTGTACTGTATGGCAGAGGTGTGTACATTTTACGGATTCCAAACCAGTGTCGTCACTAGGCAGGTGCGGGGGGGGTGCGCGCCTCACAGGGTGACACCTACCGCACGAGGTGACGCCGCACCCGCTCCACAAAAAGGTAAGTTGTAAAGCAAGCCGACGGTCCTTGCAGGATGGATCGGATCTGCGGATTGAGCATAATGGATCGGAGTCAGATCCATTATGCTCCCCAATCCGCAGATCCGATCCATCCTGCAGGGATTGTTAGCTTGTTTTACAACTTACCTTTTCGTGGAGCAGGTCCGGTGTCACCCCGTATAGGTTGCATGCCGACAATCCCCGCAGGATGGATCGGATCTGTGGATTGGGGAGGATACTGGATTGGAGTCCGATCCATTATGCTCAATCCGCAGATCCGATCCATTCTGCAGGGCTCGTCGAAGGGGGTGTCACCAAGTGTTACTGCACGGGTGACACCAACCCTAGGGACGCCTCTGTTCCAAACATACAATATTATTGGGACTTTCTCCAGTACATGCAATCAGGGTAAATATCAGGTACCAGAGAAGAAATATATATATAAATTAAAAGAAAATCTCATATACTTTATTTACAACATATAAAACCATAAACCCCTAAAAAATGAATTTTGACTATTTTGACTGTTAACTTGATTCCATATCTGTCATCTTTAGCAATACAAGATTTTCTATCGTAGGACATATATTCACTCATGATATTATTCAAGTCTAACTTGACATTTCACAAACATTGTATTTAGCATTTCATGGTGAATCACATAGTCCACACATTCTCTCTCTTTCTATCTCTCATATATACTGTATATACACTCATCTGCCTCTTTATTAGGTACACCTGTTCAATTGCTTGGTAACACAAAGTGCTAATCAGCCAATTACATGACAGCAATGCAATGCATTTAGGCATGTAGAAGTGGTGAAGACAACTTGCTGAAGTTCAAACTGAGCATCAGAATGGGGAAAAAAAAGGGGATTTAAGTGACTTTGAATATGGCATGGTTGTTGCTGCCAGATGGGCTGGTCTGAATATTTCAAGAACTGCTGATCTACTGGGATTTTCAAGCACAACCATCTCTAGGGTTTACAGAGAATGGTCCGGAAAAGAGAAAATTTCCAGTGAGAAGCAGTTGTGTGAATGAAAATGTCTTGTTGATGTGAGAGGAGAATGGGCAGACTGGTTTGGATGATAGAAAGACAACAGAAACTCAAATAACCACTTGTTACAACCAAGGTATGCAGAATACCATCTCTCAATGCACAACACGTTGAACCATGAAGCAGATGGGCTACAGCAGCAGCAGCAGAGCACACTGGGTGCCACTCTTGTCAGCTAAGAACAGGAAACAGAGGCTACAATTCACACAGGCTCACCAAAATTGGACAATAGAAGACTGTAAAAACGTTGCCTGGTCTGATGTGTCTCGTTTTCAGCTGCGACATTCAAATGGTAGAGTCAGAATTTGGTGTAAACAACATGAAAGCATGGATCCACCCTGCCTTGTATCAACGGCTCAGGCTCAACGGATCAGGCTGGTGGTGTCATGGTGTGGGGGATATTTTCTTGGTACACTTTGGGCCCCTTTGTACCAATTGAGTATCATTTAAACACCACAGCCTACCTGAGTATTGTTGCTGACCGTGTCCTTCCCTTTATAACTACAGTGTCCCTATCTTATGATGGTTCCTTCCAGCAGGATAATGCACCATGTCACAAAGCTCAAATCATCCCAATCTGGTTTCTTGAACATGACAATGGGTTCACTGTACTCCAATGGCCTCCACAGTCACCAGATCTCAACCCAACAGAGCACTTTTTGGATGTAGTGGAAAGAAAGCTTCTCATCATGGATATGCAGCCGACAAATCTGCAGTAACTGCGTGATACTTATTGAAGAACTTCCTCAATTAACAATCAATTTACCGTATTTTTCGCTCCATAAGACGCACTTTTTTCCCCCCAAAAAAGGAGGAAAATGTCAGTGCGTCTTATGGAGCGAATATGGAGCGGCCGGTCCGGTATTTCCCCCACCACCATGTCAGAATATCGGGCCGGCCGCTCAGCTCTTCTCTCCTGCAGGACCTTACCTGTTCCTCTGTCCAGCGCTGTACAGTCTTGCCACGCCGGCTTCTTCCCGTGCCGGCTTCTGTAACAGCCTGGTGCCCACTTTGCATGTGCGAGCAGCGCTGCTCTTTGTGAATGGTCCGGCGACTTCTGGGACGCATGACAGGTCCCAGAAGGAGCCGGGCCATTCACAAAGCGCAGCGCTTCTCGTGCATGCGCAGTGGGCACCCGGCTGTCACAGAAGGCGGCGTGGGAAGAAGCCAGCGTGCCCACACTAAGGAAAGGACAACTTCAGGTACCCGCTGCCCCTCCCTCCCCAAAGGTCCGCAGTCTCTGGTCATCCCCTGTACTGTCTGTAGTCTCTGGTCATCTCCTGTACTGTCTGCAGTCTCTGGTCATCTGTACTATGTCCGCAGTCCCTGGCATTTTCCCTGTACTATGTTCACAGTCTCTGGTCATCTGTACTATGTCCGCAGTCCCTGGCATTTTCCCTGTACTATGTCCGCAGTCTCTGGTCATCTCCTGTACTATGTCCACAGTCTCTGGTCATCTCCTGTACTACGTCCGCAGTCTCTGGTCATCTCCTGGACTGTGTCTGCAGTCTCTGGTCATCTCCTGTACTATGTCCGCAGTCTCTGGTCATCTCCTGGACTGTGTCCGCAGTCTCTGGTCATCTCCTGGACTGTGTCCGCAGTCTCTGGTCATCTCCTGGACTATGTCCGCAGTCTCTGGTCATCTCCTGTACTGTGTCCCCAGTCTCTGGTCATCTCCTGTACTATGTCCGCAGTCTCTGGTCATCGCCTGTACTATGTCCGCAGTCTCTGGTCATCTCCTGTACTATGTCCGCAGTCTCTGGTCATCGCCTGTACTATGTCCGCAGTCTCTGGTCATCTCCTGGACTATGTCCGCAGTCTCTGGTCATCTCCTGTACTGTGTCCCCAGTCTCTGGTCATCTCCTGTACTATGTCCGCAGTCTCTGGTCATCTCCTGTACCGTGTCCTCAGTCTCTGTACTATGACAGCTTAACTCTTCAATAAGATCCAACACAGCTAATTGCAGTACAGAGGATGTTTTTCCAGGTTTTAAAAGTGCTTAAAGACAATGGCTTTCCTTAGCCGTGCCTCTGTGAATAACTAACACTGAGTGAGGGAACATTGAAGAAATAAGGAGGGTCAAGCTTGGACTAAATTAAATAGCACTTGACAGGAGGGGAAGACAGGGGAAGATACCAAAATCAATTTAACCTCCCTAGCGGTCTGATTATGTCATTATTTCTGTGCTCAAAGTGGTACATTTATTTGCATGGAAATATGTAGTTTTTTTATTGTAGGCCTGTAATTGTTAGGAATAACTCACTGAAATCTGTACGAACAAGAGTCTAGTAAACATCCCGGGTAGGATAGAATTTGAAACACGAAATCATAAATTATAATATAATAAATAATCAAAAAAAAAATATATATAATAATAAATTTAATTCAATAATGTAATCAAACCAAAAACACTGAAATTTGAAATATAGCACCAAATTCGCACATCACTGAGCAAAGTCACAAAATCGTTTTCAGTGTCTGATGACAAATTTCCCCACGAATCATTACAACTCAATTCTGCAAGTGGTTCTAATTTTCTATCGCTGTTCTCTAGCCGGTCTAAAACCAATTTTGACCTAAAGGAATGCTTTTTGGACGCCATGGACATTTCTCAGTTTCCAGGTAGAAAGAACGGTAAAAATGCAGGCAGGGCACAGGACAAAGCACTAGGGACAAAATGTATGTGAAATGGTTTGATACAGTAATGTAATACTATCAGATTTTAGTTTATTGAGTGAATGTAAAATTTTTAAATTTTTGAAATTCCCGCCGGTTCCGCCCCCCGTACGTTCCAACGCTCGCAGGGAATGGAACCCGTAAGACGGATACCGGCATCGGCCGGGGACACTGCAGGGGGGACATTGCAGGACCGCAGGACAAGGTAAGTGCTGGAGGGATCGATAGAGAAGCGCTGCAGTGTAATCCCAAGTGTAGCTCGGGGTTACCGCTTCTGGTACTGAAAGTTAACCCCGAGCTACACTCGGGAATACCGCCAGGGGGGTTAAAAGTATTAAAAGACAATGATACTATTGAGCTCTGTCTCTGTGAATAAATAACACTCATTGAAGGAACATGTAATAAATGAGGAGGGTCTAGCTGGGACTAAACTAACTAGCACTTAAAAGGAGGGGAGGACAGAGGAAGATACCAAAATCACATTAGTAAACAAGCAGTAGAGGCCCAAAACTGCCACTAAATGTCAGCATACTACAGAGAAATAATAACCTTGTGCAGTTTAGTACAAGATATATAAACAGTGGTGTATTTAGGTTTTGTGCTTCCCTAGACAACAGAAAAATTGTCGGCCCCCACGGACACCAACCAACACCCCTGCCCCCCACCTGGGAGAGTCTTCCACTACCCCCCCGGCGATAGAGAGAAAGACACTCATCTTCACAGCTTTAGACATCCCCGTGAACGAGAGTCAGGCTCTACATACACCATCAAGCAGCCCACAGCCTCGCTCAGATCCCACCTAGTTCTCATGGTGCGCGTATCCCTGCCCCCCTGAAAAATGCCACTCTAGGCAGGTGCCTTTTTTGCCTTGTGGTGAATACACCCCTGCATGTAAAGTATATGAAAGTGAAGCAGAACACTGGGAAATGATTGTGGGCAACGGGAACATGTACTGAGCACCCCCTTTAAAGTGAACCTGTGCTTTTTCTTTCTAGGGAAACCATCAGGGTCACTGTAAGGAGTGACAACCTGCGGATAATTTCCATGAACTAACTTTGAAAACTTAAATTGTCAAATAATATAATGTGCATGGGATAAATTCAATTGTTATGTCATTGTTATTGTAAAAACAAGTAATCACGTTGCAATGAAAACCATGAGTCGACCAGTCAAATTCATTCCATTTGCTGACCTGTTGCAGCAAAAACGCCTAAGCTGCAAGCTGATTGGTGTAGGAAAAACCCTTTCCTTTCCAGTAGGTTTTCTACACAAGGCCCAATGACGGACATCTGGCTGCACAGGTGTCTTGGTAGGTGGTATTGCTTCTGGAAGAAATATGGGTAGGGGGCAGATCGGGGCGAGGAGCTGAAGAAGCGTGCCAAACATTTGGGAGTCAGGCAGCGGTTATCCATTAACGCTGTAAAAGGAATTTAGCAGAGTAGGAAACTGCTAATCAATCAACGTTGTTGCATCTAGTTAACAAGTTTCTTACATTCGCACACATGTTGGAATATGGAATTGATTTGCTCTTGTTGTGTACTGCCAATAAGAGACAGCTTGACAAAGAGCCATCTTAAGGGGAAACTCAACCTTCCTACATCACATAAAAGATGTTTGCTCTGCTGATACACTTCGTGTTGAAATGGTTTAAAGCCAAACTCTAGGCAAACAGCTAAATGTATATGTATATGTGGATTTACTTGCCAAATTATTTGTCATTCTCCATAGTCAGGCTTGTGATTTACAAATATTTTCCATACTTCATGGCCAGACTGGTGGCACACCCTGATGAAAGTGACCCTATCACTACAGAGTCAAAACTGAAATAAAGGCATAACTGGAACAAAAAAGTGTCATAAATCTAGCACCCTCCTAGAAGAAGAATAGGCTGTTAGGCAAATTTAGTTATCTCATCTGTGATCAGTGGAGCAGGGGTTGATTGTTTAGGCCTGCTCATTGTCTCTCAGACTGCTGCTCTGTTTACTTCTCCCTGTCTTCTACAGGATTCTAGAATCATAGTGGGGGGGAAGAACAGGGTGGGAAAAAGAGAGGAAGGCGCCTCTAAGTGCAGTATTAACAATTTATTAGTAGACAATGGAAAATTTGCACTTACAAGATAAACGGTTAAAAAGACTCATCGTGTGGTAATTGGATCCAGGTGGGACATCCAGCCATACAGCAGCAAGCTATGCCTATAGGATCAGATAGTAGAGTCCAAGATGTGCCTGTGCATCAAAAATGAAGCTTGGAGAGCAGAGTCAGATGTAGCAGGTGAAAGGGGCAGTAATGTATTTCGGAGCATGCTCAATAGGCTCCTTCTTCAGACCTCTCCAAATTTCCATTGTCTACTAATAAATTGTTAATACTGCACTTAGAGGCGCCTTCCTCTCTTTTTCATGTTTTCAGCATTAGAGCCTTGCTTCCACTCTAAGAAGAGCTGCCTCAGTGTTACTGCTTCCATCCATCTATCCCTGATATCCATCTGGCACCTTTATCCTACAGCTACAGAGGTTGGGCTCCAACAAGAGCGCCCTATATAATATACATTTTCTGGAAGAACAGAGTGGGCAGCCTGAATATTTATGGAACTCCAGCCAATCCCTGGGGAGGTGTGCCTGACAGGTGGTTGGGAAGCCCATAAACAGTTTGAGGCCTGAGGCTGGGGAGTGTGTTTCAGTCCTGCTGGAGGAGACCTCAGTGCAGGGGCTCTACCCTTGGGGCAGGAGAGCTAAAGAAGCCTTTGAGAAGACACTGAGGTAGGCTAGGCTTAGCTGAGGGCCTTTTGCAAGCTTAGTCCTGGAATCAGTCTGGGTCAGGAGAGAGCTCACTGGAGAGAGCCAGGAGAAAATTGGGGGGAAGAATCCAACTATCCTATGGTGGTGTGAACCTGCATCTCCATCTTTGCAAAGAGCCTGGTAGGCAGGGTTGCCAACCGTCAGTAAATTTATGGACAGTTTTTAAAAATCAGTGATTTTTACAATTGTCTGTAAATATCAGGTGATGATAATTTGTCAAGCTCTCTTGACTTCTGTAAGTGTAAAACAGGGGTGGACTGACCATTTGGAAACTCGGACACTGCTCGAGTGCTCGGGGTCAGTAGGGGGCCCCATGAGATGCCCCTGGTACCTTTTTCATAGGCTTTTTTGAATTTGGGCAAGGACACAGAGGCCCTATGATCTCCTATTGCCAGGGGGCCCCATGAGTTGTGAGTCCACCCCTGGTGTAAACCACTCAAATTACTTGTTATGAGTTTTGTCAGTGTTTCCATATTGTGTTTTTACCTTTTAATAATTGATTGGCTTAGTTTTTAAGATCATTTTTTAGGTTGTCAGTAAAAAAAATGTGCTCCGCCAGTAAATTTTCCATGTTTTGTCAGTTAAAAAATGCTGTGGGAGGTCGGCAACACATCTGGTGGGTATCAAAAGGAGGCAACTGATGATCTTGTGGCTGTGTGATGGTCCATGTACTGGAGAGTCAGTCACTGGGTGCAGCTTTTCGTTCTTAGTCAATATCAGCATTAGAGATTCTGTGTGACATTTTTGTGCAGTTAAGCAACATAAGAGCCCTCAGAGTGTTCAGTTCTTCAGTTCTGAGATACCCCATGCTCCCACACCCATCCAAGTTCTATGTTCTAATAAAAAAAAAACATAAAAGACACCCATATACTGTTCCCTTGAGCCAGAGGAACAGTGAAGAAAATGCTATGTGCCTGGCTGTGTGTGCTTTAACTGGGGGAATAAGGTTATGTTCACCAGCAGCTCCTAAGGAGTGTGCTGCATAGACCTGATGGGGACCAAACTGAAAAGGGGATACACGAGCACCCTGGAAGCAGTCACGGCGAATGTGATGACATGGAGTGGCTCATCAATCGATGTTGCAGGTAGTACCGGCTCTCAGATGTTTGAGCCAAATTACTGTAATCCAACAGGTAGAACCCAGATGCAGGAACACAGCAGCACTTGAGCAGAGTTGAAGGTTGGCATAAACTGGGCGGCGAGATACCAAATCAGTCAGAGACCGTGTCAAGATATAAGCCAAGATCAACAGCAAGGTACAAAATTATGAGGCAGAGATGATGTCCAGGTAAAGGCCAAGGTCAGCAATAGTTGGGTAGTGAGGTACTGAATCAGAAGACAGAAAGCAGAGTCCAAAGTCACAACAGAAGGACAAAATCTAGAGACAGGTCCATGGGCAAACCCGGTCATACACAGGAAGGTGGAAGCAGCATGTCTAGAAAAAGGTTAACGGGAATTATCTAAAGACCAATCAGCAATCTTCTTGTGTCACACTCCGGCCTAAATAAGTCATATCAGTGCTAAGCGTGCATGTATGCTAATGCATGCCTGGCAGTCACTCTACAGTGCATCCACAAAGTATTCACAGCGCTTAACTTTTGACACATTTTATGTTACAGCCTACAAGATGTTCATCTTTCAACAGGACAACGACCCTAAGCACAGCCCGCATAACAAAGGAGTAGCTACGGGCCAACTCTGTGGATGTCCTGGAGTGGCCCAGCCAGAGCCCAGACTTGAACATCTCTGGAGAGATCTGAAAATGGCTGTGCACCGACACTCCCTATGCAATCTGATGGAGCTTAACAGGTATTGCAAAGAAGAATGGGAGAAATTGCCCAAAAATAGGTGTGCCAAGCTTGTAGCATCATACTCAAAATGACTTGAGACTGTAATTGGTGCTAAAGGTGCCTCAACAAAGTATTGAGCAAAGGCTGTGAATACTTAAGTACATGTGTTATTTTATGTTTTTATTTTTAATAAATTGCAAAGAATTCAAAACTATCTCCTTTCACATTGTCATTATGGGGTATTTTTTGTAGAATGCTGAAGGGGAAAAAATTAATTGAATCCATTTTGGAATAAGGCTTTAACATGACAAAATGTGGCAAAAGTTAAGTGCTGTGAATACTTTCTGGATGCACTGTATGTACAGGGCCACACGACACATTATGCACTGGTCGTTCTTTTCTGATGACCTATGCATTGACATTTTTCTATTATGCTACTCCTAGCCACTCCAAATTTCAACCCTTCAGGCGGATCAAATATCTGCTCCCACTACCATACACAGTGGTTTCTCCCACCAACTCATATGTCCCGTATTGTCTTATGAGCTGGTGGAAGAAACCACAGCATGCAGCAGGGTAGCAGATATTCTACAAACCAAGTGTGGCCTGCCTAAACTGGTAAGGGAGCAGAGAAGCAACACAACACATGAGCCGCCAGGAAGGTAAACCTACACCGATCAGCTATAACTTTATGACCACTGACAGATTAAGTGAATGACATTGATTATCTTGTTACAATGGCATCTGAAAGTCATTGGGATATATTAGGCAGCAAATAAACATGTTGTCCATGAAGTTGATGTGAAAGCAGAAAAAAAAAATGGGCATCGCAGTTTGATGTATATGGGTCAGGGTGCCCATGCTGACCCGTGTCCACAGTCAAAAGCACCTACAATGTGCACGTGATCATCAGAACTGGGCAATGGAAGAAGGTGGCTTAATCTGATGAATCACATTTTCTTTTACATCATTTGGATGGCCGGGTGTATGTGCGCCACTTACCTGGGGAAGAGATGGCACCAGAATGCAGTACAGGAAGAAGACAAGCCAGCAGAGATACTGTGATGCTTTGGGCAACTGTCTGCTGAGAAACCTTAGTCCTGCCATTCATGTGGATGTTACTTTGACATGTACTACCACCTGAACCAGAACACCCCTTCATAGAAACGGTATTCCCTGATGGCAGTGGCCTTTTTCAGCAGGATAATGCATCCTGTCACACTGCAAAAATGGTTGAAGAATGGTTTGAGGAACACAACAAGCTTGAGGTATTGACTTTGCCTACAAATTTTCAAGATCTCAATCCAATTGAGTAACTGTGGGATGTGCTGAAAAACAAGTCCAATCCATGGAGGCCCACATCTCACAACTTACAGGACTTAAAGGATCTTCTACTGACAGCTTGGTGCCAGATACCAAGCATACCTTTAAAGGTCTAGTAGAGTCCATGCCTCAATGGCTCAAGGCTGTTTTGGTTGCAAAAGGGGGACCCACTCAGTAATAGGTGGGAGGTCATAATGTTATGGCTGATCGGTATATAACCTCTATGTAACCTCTTCTTTTTCATGTATGACTTCTATCGGTTTTGACTCTGTAATGACGAGTCAGTTTAAGCAAATTTATCGTCCGTGTTTAGCACTTTAGCCTCTTGTGTCCCATTTCCTCCAGTCTTCTCAGTGGACCATAAATCAGCATCCTCACCTCCATCCCCGGAGCAGTGATGACAATCCAGGAAGTAGCAAAGTGATCATCCTTACAGGAGTGAAAGAGAGAGGGAAAAAAATCACAGATTTTGTGCAAAAATATGCTAAATTTATTGGTTATAAAAGCAAATTAGAAACTGACAATTTTTTCAGAGGAAAGGCACATCTCAGGTCAAAGGAAGGCAGTGAGTAGTAGTCTGCATTACTTAGAGAGCACAGTTTGGTGCACAGTTTTTGGTGACTGTCAAATGTTTTCAAGGAAAGCAACAATTTCTGTCTCCTGGTGACATCGCTATGGAAGAAAAGGGTGCAGGCTGATCCCAGTTGGAGGGCTAAGCAATGCGTTTTGAGGTGGCCTGCTCTCCATTTCTCCTAGAGGTGCCATCAAGAGACAGGGATGGACGATATTTCTGAGATCATTGGAGCATGTCCTATCAGAGGAGTTGCCAGCCGCCAAGAAGTAAACTCTATCAGTGGCCATGGCGTGATGGCTGCTTCTGACTGCCATCCTCAGGCCTGAGATGTGCTGTTTCTCTGTCAGTTGGCTTTTATACCTAATAAATGCACCATTTTTATTGCATGGGATCCCTCTACACATATCTCTCTTTCATTGTTCTAGTATTTGGATATCCTCCATTCTCTGGATCTGCTGGATTCACTGCACCCAATTCCTGTAGAACTGTGTATCTCTCAGTATGCACCTGCTGCTGATCTCTAATCATTGTGCACTGTCCTATTGGACAATACTTAAAAAGCAGTGTGCGTTTTTGCTATTTTTTTTCTTCACTAGCAGAAGTGAATATTACAAGACAGTCGGGACAAAACTACAAACACTTTGGCAGGAAAAGCATATACTGTATATTCTGCTGTCTAGACTTTCCCTTTTAAAATGAGTAGCTCTATATAACTGTAACACCCTTGCAGGCCATCCCCTTATTTTCCCCTGCTCTGAGGCTTTTGGAGGAGGGCCTTGGAGGTAGTGGATGGATCTGAGGAGTGGTTGGCTGCACTTTTGAGGGACCTCAGTCAATCCCCAACAAGAGGCTTGGCAAGGGGCTGGGACTCCCTTAAATTTGATGGAGCCTGCTCAGTAGGAGGAGTGTGGTGGTGGGAGAGGAGTGTGGAGCAGGAAGATGTGAGGCTTGACGAGGAAGGCTGCCAGAAGGCCTAGTGGGATGGGGCCTGCCTGTGAGCCTGGAGCTGAAAAGGAGGAAAACCCAGGACTCACTGGCCTCCTGAGTGAGGACCACCTGTATGGCAGGGAAGGAGCAGTCCAGCTGATAGGCTTGGTAGCAGTAGCTATCCTGCAAGCAGTACAGGAGAGGATCTGAGTGAGTACATCCCCTGCATCCCCTGAGCAGATAGGGGAAGGAGAACTCTGGTGGGAAACCAGATTAGCCCCCTACTAGCACCTTAATTAAAGGAGCAGGAGCCAGATCCCCTGCTCAGGAAGAAAATCTACAGATTACTGGGTGAGGAGTTCATCTAGGGTCTGGGGTGGTACAACTAGGAGCTGTTGGCTAGCAGTCCAAAAGAGACTGTACTGCAGAAAAAGCTTGTGACTAGTTCAGGAAGTTGTCCTCAGTTATCAGTTCCCTCGGGCATCCTCTATCCCCCTTACCCTATCCAAGTTCTAATCCCTCCAATAAAATAAGAAAACCAACCCTCCACGCTCAAACCTGACTCCAAGTGCAAGCTTGTGTGGAAAATGTTGAATGACTGACTGTGCAGGACTATAGGGGGACCCAAATTCCTAAGGGGGTAGTGCTATATAATGTTGAATGCCACCCAGATATTTTAGGATTGTGTATTGGATAGTGGTAGGAAAAATGGAGGCTCAAGCCAGAGGCCAGTGACATCATAATAGCCATAAAGGCTGTTATTAACCAGAATGAAAAGTGAATGGCCTTTCTATGAATAGAGAATGCGGCATGCCTTAGTCCAACTGGATTTTTATTTTTTACCAACAGGTTGGCACAGCAAGAGCTCAGTGAAGAGGGAGCAGGTATGTACAAAAATTGAGAAGGAAGCTAGGGACGTACCCTAAAGAAGGAAGCTGAAAGCTAAACTCCAGGTAGATCCAAATATCAAATTGAATTACAATGTAGCTAAATCTTTTTTAATTTTGGATAGAGTAGAGAGGGATAAGAACACCTGTCCTGTTTTAATTGCTGTCTGTGTCCCTGTTAGGGAAATTTACCCTTTTTGTCCGGGTGACCATTTCCACCAAGAGGGAAAGTGAAAGAGAATCCCAAATTTGACTTCAGCAGATCAGAAATAGAGGGGAAAGCCCAACGGGGACACTAATTCTGATGACCACCAGAAATTGCCTCACTTTGGGGGGATTTCCTCTCAATTCCTGCTGTGGTTTTAGGACAGGGAGTGAAGGGAAATTTCCCTGATGGAACACAGATGGCAAACAAAACTGACAGGGGTTATAACCTCTTAAGCTGGACAGAGATGAACAGAATTTTGAATCAAATTTTCCAGGCAAAGTCTTAGGAAAATTTGTATGCAAATTCTCAGCACCTTTAAATGTTGTTCAAAAGATTTTGTTTGCTGTTAACATTTTATTTTGGAATGAATGAACTATACCAAACAAAAGCCACATACACTGTTAGAAATTTTCCATCCTGCTTCATTAAATTTTCTCATCACTGTGATCGAAAAATAAATTTTAACAGGTAAGTACCTGACTGTGACTTGGTATCAGCCTCTTGTAATGGCATCTCCCCCATACTACAACCTTCAGGATAGATGAGGGAGGGACAGCACTGCAGACCAATCAGTTGTGTCGTAATGCATAACATCTGGAGAGAACACAGGGATGGCGATCCTCCGTTGTGCTGTCCAGTCACAGGCTGGGAGTGGGGAAGTGACCAGGTCTCACTGCTTAACTATACCAATCTTGTCTTCTGCCCAGCCAGACTGAACTATGCTGTGTGGCAGAGCTGTACAACTCTAGAGATTGGATGGATAGAAGTATGAGTACAGGGTTAGGATTTTGGAAAGTTTTTCTCTTGCTTGCTTTTTTTTTTTATTTTCTTTCATAAACCTGATTTGCCCTCTAGTGGCTATCTGTATATTAGCAAGTGCAGACAGAATCCTTGCTGAATGACTGCTGAGATCACTTACAAGTGGTCCACTGAAGAGGTGCATTGTATTGATCCAGTCCCTTTGTGGTTCTAAACCAGGGGTCTCCAAACTTTCTAAACAAAGTTTACTGTCCTTCAGACTTTGAGAGGGCTGGACTCTCTGGCAGTGAGAGTAGAAAATGCCCCAGCATCAATGGGAGTAAACAGTACCCCATCATTGGTATAAGTGGGAGGAATATTGCCCCATTGTTGGGGTCACTGAGAGGAATAGCACCCCATTGCTGGTGTCAGTGGGAGGAATAGCGCCCTGTTGTTGGTATCAGTGGCAGGAAATATGCCCCTTTATTGGTGTCAGTGGGAAGATCAATCCCTGTTGTTGGTATTAGTGGCAGGAATTATGTCCCTTTGTTGGTGTCAGTGGGAGGAACAATCCATGTTGTTGGTATCAGTGGCAGGAATTATGCCCCTTTATTGATGTCAGTGGGAGGAACAATCCCTGTTGTTGGCATCAGTGGCAGGAATTATGCCCCTTTATTGGTGTCAGTGGGAGGATCAATCCCTGTTGTTGGTATCAGTGGCAGGAATTATGCCCCTTTATTGGTGTCAGTGGGAGGATCAATCCCTGTTGTTGGTATCAGTGGCAGGAATTATGCCCCTTTATTGGTGTCAGTGGGAGGAACAATCCATGTTGTTGGTATCAGTGGCAGGAATTATGCCCCTTTATTGGTGTCAGTGGGAGGAACAATCCATGTTGTTGGTATCAGTGGCAGGAATTATGCCCCTTTATTGGTGTCAGTGGGAAGATCAATCCCTGTTGTTGGTATTAGTGGTAGGAATTATGTCCCTTTGTTGGTGTCAGTGGGAGGAACAATCCATGTTGTTGGTATCAGTGGCAGGAATTATGCCCCTTTATTGATGTCAGTGGGAGGAACAATACATGTTGTTGGTATCAGTGGCATTAATTATGCCCCTTTATTGGCGTCAGTGGGAGGAACAATCCCTGTTGTTGGTATCAGTGGCAGGAATTATGCCCCTTTATTGGTGTCAGTGGGAGGAACAATCCATGTTGTTGGTATCAGTGGGAGGAATAGTGCCCCTTTATTGGTGTCAGTGGGAGGAATAGTGCCCCAAGGGCTGGATAAAGGCAAGCAAAGGGCCACATCTGGCCCCTGGGCTGCAGTTTGGAGATCACTGTTACAAACTGACCCATAGCCCCTTATTGAGAGAATAAGATCAGTAAAGCGCCATCTCTATGCTGCATAGATTGTAAGCTCCAAGCAGCAGGGCCCTCATATCCCTCTTGTATTGAACTGTATTGTCTCCCATTATATTGTAAAGCGCTGAGCAAACTGTTGACAATATATAAATCCTGTGTAATAAAAGGCTGAATGTCCTAACAAAACATAGCTTAAACATTTATTGAAATATACAGTTAAATCCATCATGATAAACTCTCAAACAGTAACAAGATTAATGGCCCGGTAGAGACCATTGACATTGAAAACACAACGTTTTCACAGCATGCTAAATGATCCACCATTGGAAGATCCAAATACAAAATGTAGTTCATATTAAGGTACAGGTGCACTTTATAGACAGCAAGATGAGCCGGGTACAGTTACCTTTAATGAACTGCAGTTCCTCCTGCCACAGTCTGTCTGGCATACACAGCTGTTATTGTCTGACTTTTTGGATCACTAAACCACCAAAATAATCTTAAGCAGACAGTTGTCTTGATTAGAGATGTCAGATGATTCAGTCTGTTACTTGTTAAGACTTAAATAAGTTTTTACTGTAGCGCTTCTTAAAAAAAAAATAATAATTTTCCCATCTCGAGATATATATATATTTTTTTTCCAGCAAAGGAAGCATTGAAATGACAGGTACATGTTTCTAACCAGGTACACTGAAATTTACTTAAGAACTTAGTGAATGGTTACAATCAATTCTGGTTTCCAAAAAGCTTTCTGGCTGGTGGAACAATGGATTGTTGAGCAACTGAGTTCTCCAGCACCACCTGGTGGATGGACCCTGTAAATGCTTTGCTGTCATATCAAAGCACCAGCTACTTGAAGATTAGACATTTTTTTTTGTTTGTTTAATTTTCTTTGCGGAGTTATGAGTGGCAGATGGGATTTAAATTAATGGCAGTGTACAGACATTGTTTTGTGCTCTAGTTTTAATTTATTACAGGGGACTTATTGTACCTGGTTTTTAAAACCAGCTGTGCCATAAATATTACATTATTGCAGGCATTACTTCTGAATTATACAATAATGCAGACTTTCCACGTGGGAATTAAAACTCAACCTTATAAGCTACTGAGCCCCATTTACAAGAATCAGCAGTAAAGTTTAAAAAAAAAAAAAGTTTTACACTATGTGTATGTATGAATGTGAGTTAGAGACCTTAGATTGTAAGCTCTTTGAGGGTTAGGGACTGATGTGAATGTACAATATTTACGTAAATCAATGGCACTATATAAGTACTATAATAAATAAACTTCCCACCTCTTGTAGTCTCATCTCAGCTACTGACAAATGTTGATCAGAGTAATTAGCCAGCATCAGCAGTGATATGCAGGCAGTTTTTTGATTTTGGCCTGCTGGCTCGGGAATTATACATGTGCATGCTGGAAATTTTCGTTTCGGATGCATTCGTTCAAGAATTTTATTTCATCATATTCCTTATGTTGAACCGATTTTTGGCATTTGTTTCGTTATATTCATTGGTCTGGGTGGATTTGAAAAATGTTGGCTTTTTTTTTTCCAGAAGATTGCTATATATTAGTTTTCGGTTTCAATATTTTTGGACTCAACAGAATAAATATAATGCAAAACTTGGCTGTCCTAAATTTTTTTCAAGCCTAAGAATTGCATTAGAATGTTGAACAGATTATCATACCAAACCACATATAGTCAGTGCTACAAGAATCCTCTACTTATAAATTAAAAAAAAACCCATTGAACAAAGAACAAAAAAAAAAAAAAAAGAATACATATACCAAACTCCTCTTCATAACAACCTACAGCTGGCATAAATTAATAATCACACATAGGAAGAAAATAACACTGACAGTCCACAGAAAGGTTAATAAAAACTTTCTAGACATTTTTTTTTCTATACGTAGCACCCTCCTAGATTAGCTTGGGGGGGGGGGGGTATTTAATTGTTCGTGAGAAAGGCTGAGTAGCAGCCTGGGTGTAATAGCCAGAAGGTCAAAATATGGTCTGGAGCTAAGAAGACTCTGCAAGCCAGCCCCTCTGGAATTTCCCCCTGCTTTAGGGCTTTGGAGGAAGGCCCTAGAGGCAGTGGGTGGATCTGAGGAGTGGCTGGCTGCACTCTTGAGGGATCCTGGCCAATCCCCAACAGGAGGTTGGAAAGGGGCCAGGCCACCTTAAAAGTACTGGAGCCTGCTCAGTTGCAGGAGCGTTTGGCTGGAAGATCATGAGAGGTTGAAGGCAGGAGGGTGAGAGGAGGCCCAGTGAGATGGGGCCTATATGCAGGCCTGTAGCTGGAAAGGAGGAAAGCTCAGAGCTCACTGGTATCCAGAGCAAGGACCACCTCTGTATGGCACGGACAGCGTGGTCCAGCTTAAAGTCCTGGAAGAACAGGAGAGGATCTGAGTGAGTACATCTGCAACCCTTGGGCTGATAGGGGCGTGACTGTTCATCTCTTAAAGTGACAGGAACCAGATCCCATATTCAGGGACACTTCCACATTGCTGGGTGAAGAGAAGTTCATCTAGGGTCTGAGGTGATACATTAAGGAGAAACTGGCTAGCTCTCGGAGACTGTGCTGCAGAGAAACTTATGAATAGTTCTAGGAAGTGGTCCTCAATTCATCAGTTTTCTTGGGCATCCTGTACACCCATGACCCTATCCCAGTTCAATGCCCCTAAATAAAACAAAACCAAAGCTCAAGGACTAATTTCTGGATGCAAGTCTTGGTGAAAACGTGTGATACCTGGCTGTGCAGAACAAATCTTCTAGCAACTCCTAATGGGATATTGCTACAGAAGGAGAAACCTCTCCTAAAAGTAAATAATCCTGCTAAAAATGTCAGTAGTAGACAATGTCTTGATTGGAGCACAAGCTGATTTGTCTCTGTAGCAGAATATAACACTATCAGTACACAAAAGGAGTATAAAAACTTCTAAGGAGAAACTTCTCAAAACAGTAAAAATAGTGGCTATTTTATATAGGCTGTAGGTTGTTGTGAAGAGCTTGATGTATGTATTTTCCTTATTTTGTTCAATAAGTTGTTTTTTTATTTATATGTGATTTGGTATGATAATCTATTCATAAAGGTGATGTGAATTTGCTGGCTGCTTCCTGGTCAAACGTGTGGAGAACTTTAGACTGCGGACCCAAACTTACGGACAATTACAAATTAAATTTAAATCACAAATTTACTCAAATCTGAATTATCACACAAATTCAAAAATGTACTTCATTCCCCAATGGGCCTGAGCTACCCTCAAATCATGCGATGTTATATGAATGAAACTAATTAGCTGTTTTTATTTTCAGGTTCATTGACATTCGTACTATGTCCATTTAGATTCGTATGCATCTGAATCTTTGAAAATCAAATTTTCGGCCATAAATCAATTTGTTATGAAAGGAAATGCACATGTCTTTCTAGGGTGTGGTGTTCATCATGTGACTTGTATCATCATTTCCACTGATCCACTCCAGACCCTGGTAAATGTTTTTTGACCCCTGATCAATGTTTGGCTCAGACCCTCTCTGTCCACAACACTCAGCAGTCAATAGGGAGGTGCGGCTAGGTTTCAAGTCAACTCAATAGTTTAGGTAGGATTCCTGCACCTGAGGGTCTCGTGCAGTGGTCGCCGGATGTGGCCCTATGCTTGCTTTCATCCACTAACACCAACGATGGGGCACAAATCCTCTCCATGACACCAATGATGGGGCAGCATTCCTCCCACTGATGTAAGGACTTTTTCTACTCCAAATGGCCAGTCCAGCCCTCTGAAAGTCTGAAGGATATTAAACTGGCCCTTTGTTTAGAAAGTTTGGAGACCCCTGCTCTAGTGCCTATAGCAGACTTGCTAGCTTTCAGTATCTAAACTCAATCACTAAATTATGATATAATTTATAACAAGCTAAAATAATTTTCAAAGTAATTTCCAGTCTTATTGAAACTGCAACTTGTTAAAATAATACCTGGTGATCCTTGTTCAGGCATTTCTAGCTGTGGGGTGACGCTTTGTCCCTTTTCTAGTTAATCTCCTGCATTGTCAATTTTGTCACCTGTGCTTTCAATGGAAACCAAGGTTGCTCATACACTGACACCACCATCTACTCAAATGGGGTGGAAGGAGGAATCCCACTGGGACATTGTAGTCTAACTACAGCAGCCACCATTTTATTAATACACAGATCAGTGGCTGCAGATGTTGACTGTTGGAAATTTTTTCAACATGTCCCTTCAGCAGATGTCAATTAAATAATCGGCTTCTGTTGAGTGGGTTAGAATACGCGCTGATCAAAATTTGTCTGCTGAACTTGTCAGAATATGACCCAGATTTAAATGTCATCAAGTTAAGGTTTGACCTACTTCAAGTTAAATATGCTGGTTTGCTTGAGCAGGTCCTCTAAAACACACCCACAATTTGCAGCAGTTGACTAGTCATGTTTGCAGGCTGAAGGCTCAGGTCTTTTAATATGCTAGCATCAATCCTGAAATTACAGAATAGCAAAAGCATTGAACAGCAGCTGTTGGCTAGCATGTTCTAAACTCTCCCGCCCGTGGTCATTGTATTCGACCCATAGTGCAGCTCCATATTAAACAGTCGTTTACATTGTCCAGGGACTTTAGACAGGGTGTATAGATGTGTAGTCATCAGTCTAACAGGTGGAAAGATCTTCAGCGCTCCATAAGCTTGTTGATTTGGCTCTCCACATCATACCAGCTTAATGGAGAAAAAGAAAAAAAAAAACCCGTGGAGAAAAGCAGTCAGCCACAGCCTATTAGTGGGCAACCAACATGGATTGGTTGGTAGGACCAGATCAGTTGTCTTATCTTACACCTTTTAGTAGTGCTCCTATCTTGCACCACTGGGGCCCTCAGTTCAAAACCCAACCAGGACACCATTAGTAAAGCAAACAGGAGAATGCACACCCTAATCACCATTTAAGCAAAGTCTGTAACAGGTTAAAAAAAGTATGGGTGTTTGAAGCATAGCTCAGGTTCCCTCACAAAACCAATATAATATGAAAACAAATGATAGTGTATTGCCAATCTTTTTCACACCCAACCAGGACACTACCTGCATGGAGTTTGCATGTGCTCCCTTGTGCTTGTGTAAGTTTTCTTCAGTTTCCTCCCACACTCCAAAGACATGCTGGTAGGTTAATTGGTTCCTGACTAAATTAGCCCTAGTATATGTGTGTGAGGTAGAGAGGTGTGTTGCAGTGAAGGAGACCTTTTCTCACTACCAAAGCCTGCCCTCTGCCGGTGAAAAACCAAGGGGCCCTCAGGCAATGGCACCGTTGATCCCCCTGGCTCATAATATACATAGAAGAAAGTGCAAAGAGCGTATATTTGCTGTATTGAAGTATGTGGCACATTGCATGTATAGCTCAAGGCCAGATAACTGAAACAAGGGCCTAAGGCACATATGTTTATATATGACAAGTTCTATGGTTTACCACTTATCCACGCTGGACATTTCTGCATAATTTCAGAGAATTTATAAGAATATGGCTCAGAGTTCAAGTAAAACAGACAAAAAAAATCTTAAGTAACCATGCTTAAAGTTATGAACTTAATCCTCAATGCTGAATCTAGTATAACAATGTGTGGATGAAGGAGTGGTCACATTGGATGGTATGCAGGGAAAGGAAAAAGGAATAAATATATATAATATAGTTGGGTTCAAAATAATAGCAGTGTGTTGAAAAAAGTGAATAAAGCTCAAAATCCTAATAGCTTTTATTTCCATACACACACATGCATTGGGAACACTACACATTCTATTCCAAATCAAAACATGAAGAAAAATATATCAAATTTGTGTTGTTCCTCTAAAAAAATTGAAGAAAAGTAAATATTAGACTGTTAAAAAAATAGCAGTGTTTGTATTCTTCTTTACAAACTCAAACATTCACTATATAAACTGAAAAATGTTTGAAGATTTTGCTTTCCTTTGAATCACTTAATGAATATTTGGTTGTATAAGCACTGTTTCTGAGAACTGCTGTACATCTGTGTTGCATGGAGTCAACCAACTTCTGGCACCTGTGAACAGGTATTCCAGCCCAGGATGATTGGACTACATTCCACAGTTCTTCTATATTTCTTGGTTTTGCCTCAGAAACTGCATTTGTGATGTCACCCCACAAGTTTTCTATTGGATTAAGATCCGGGGATTGGGCTGGCCACTCCATAACATCAATCTTGTTGGTCTGGAACCAAGATGTTGCACGTTTACTGATGTGTTTGGGGTCGTTGTCTTGTTGGAACACCCATTTCAAGGGCATTTCCTCTCAGCATAACCTCTTCAAGTATTCTGATGTATTCAAACTGATCCATGATCCCTGGTATACGATAAATAGGCCCAACACCGTAGTATGAGAAACATCCCCATATCATGATGCTTGCACCACCATGCTTCACTGTCTTCACAGTGTACTGTGGCTTGAATTCAGTGTTTGGGGGTCGTCTGACAAACTGTCTCCGCCCACTAGACCCAAAAAGAACAATCTTACTTTCATCAGTCCACAAAATGTTGCGCCATTTCTCTTTAGCCCAGTCAATGTGCTCTTTGGCAAATTGTAACCTCTTCAGCACATGTCTTTTTTTCAACAGTGGGACTTTGCGGGGGCTTCTTGCAGATAGCTTGGCTTCACATAGGCGTCTTCTAATTGTAACAGTACTCACAGGTAACTTTACACCTTCTTTCATCTTCCTGGAGCCGATTGTTGGCTGAGTCCTTGCCATTTTGGCTATTCTTCTATCCATTCGAATGGTGGTTTTTCGCTTTCTTCCACGTCTTTCAGGTTTTGGTTGCCATTTTAATGCATTTGCGATGATTTTAGCTGAGCAGCCTATCATTTTCTGCACTTCTTTATATGTTTTCCCCTCTCCAATCCACTTTTAAATCAAGGTACGCGGTTCTTCTGAACAATGTCTGGAACGACCCATTTTCCTCAGAATTTCAGAGAGAAATGCACTGTAACCAGCATGTACAACATTTGCTGCCTTCCTTCCTTCAATAAGGGCAATAATTGGCACCTGTTTTTCAAAGAATGAATGACCTCATTAATAGAACTCCACACTGCTATTATTTTGAATATGCCCTTTTCAATTAGTGATTCAATTCCACAGAATCAGCAGCATGCATGTCATGACTGTTGGATTTCTATTACTCTACTACACCTGCTAGTAAATTATTTGCCATGTAGAAATATCATTCCAAAAACAGTGATTGATCAGGTTAGTGATGTCTGACTGCTATTATTTTGAACACAAATATATATATAAAATTTTTTTTTTTTTTTTACTTATTTATATTGTTATTCCTAACCTAGCTTAATTTGTACCCCCAATTAAATGCATTTTGCCCAATAATCTAATTCGGTCATAACATTAGTATAAAGAGTACAGTGACCCAGCAAACTAACAATTGCTATTCTCTGGGAGATAGATTAGGTCAAAGCACAATCTAGAAAGTAAGGCTGGCCTCAGACAGTTCGAACTAGCCGAGATTCAAACAACGTACGGGCAGGGTGAATGTACCAAGTTGATCGATTAACTTGGGTACAACCAGCCTGCCGGATGTTACATGCAATTAACTAGCGGATGGTACAGCTGCTGGCAATAATCACTTCTCCCAGTGAGGATGGCAGGAGGGATTCCCTGTCAAGAAAATTTCTTTCCTGAAACCTGTGGTATGGCCTGCTTAAAACCTTGTCAGATCAGTACATCCTAATGGCACTGAACAATGGGTCGGAACCATGCACAGTTGTGGCACACCAAAATCAAGCAAACAATCTTAACTCACTTGCAGCTTAAGCCAGCCATAGACAGATTGAATCTTGGCCGGTTCAGCAGGTAACCAGCTGAGATTCACTTCAGTACAACCAGCCTGCCCACAGGTGAAGTCAATCCATCGATAGTCTTCAATACAACCAGCTTGTCAGATTTTGTTTTAACATGCACTTACTGCTGGCAGATATAGCCACCAGCAGTGATCATTGTGTTCTTCTGACAGGGAAAGTGCCCCATCGGCAGAACACAATAGCGCAGCAGGAGGGATTTCCCATCAACACAGTCAGTTGAGAAATTTTCTCTCCTTTCACCCTTGGTGGAAAGAAAGACAAGTGCGTAATCTATGGGTTACTTTACACTTTGGCCTCTTACTGTGTGCTTATGGTTAGTAGCTGTACACAGAGGTGCAGTGTCATTTAAAACCCTACACTAGCCAAAATTGTTTTTTTTTTGTTTAGAATAGAGCTGGTAGAACATTAGCAATGGGAAATCTCACCCAAAGGGACAACAAAAACACCACTGTTTGTTTTAGAGAAATTTACTAAAATGGGGGAAAAGTCAGATTTGTTGTTTCCATTCACAGTGACAATATTCACCCTAATTTCTTGCACCTCTGTCATTCTGACACGAAGTGAAGGCAATTCACTTCAGTGGGGTCAGAATACAAAGACAAAAATATTCATTTTTCCCACACCTTATTGTTTCACCGATAACCATTTAATAGCAGGTACACCCATGACAAGGAATTAAGGGAGCATTATGGGTTTTCCTAGGTGAGAGCATATTTGAAGCCAATATTTGTCTAATTATAGACTCTTACTCACCTTTTGAAGAGAGTACAGACTCATTCATGTTCAAATTTTACCTTAAAGTGGACCTTCACCCTTCCAGTGCACTCCTCTCTTCATTCCGCCTCTTCCACACCGTAGTACAGACGTGTGTGTGTGTTTTTGTCTCAAATAAGAGCCTTGGCCCACCTGTCATCATTTGTCAATACCCTAGGCAAATGATGCCGCTGCCCCTGGTGCCTCATAGGATGCATGACGTACATTCTTTTCAGTAAGGTGGGGGTGGGCCTAATGGTACCTGCATGTGGAAGAGTCAGCAGCTGTCAGGGGGCAACATGACAGGACCCATGCAGAGGCTGCAGAGGAAGAGGACCCCAGCAGGTCAACGCTGGATCCACTGGCAAGGCGAGTATCCTTACTGTGCATAACACAGTATCCGGTAAGCGGCGTGATAACGGTGGGGTGGGGGATTTGGCTGAGCTCTGTAAACAAGTTTTGTTTTTTAATTAAGGCTCATGACCGTCTGGAAAACACAAAATAAGCCCAGAGCACCACTTATGGCTTAGCAATAAAGAGGAGTTTCAGCCAAAAGTGGAAGCTTCACTTTTCTGTCTCCTGGTTTTGACAGACACACGCTCCCATTTCTGGCTCAGTTCAGGGCAGCGAACTGAGCTGGAAGTTCACCCCCTCCCCAGCAGCTCTCTGGGACACATTCTAAGTCCCAGAGGACTGCGGCCCATTCACAGAGCGCACCACGATTTGCACATACACATTGGGAAATCAGCAGTGAAGCCACAAGGCTTCACTGCTGGTTTCCCTTAGTTAAGATGGAGGCTCCAGCACTCACAGCTGACTGAAGAATCAGCTCAGCGTGAGGACACCACTGGATCCATGGACAGGTAAGTGCCCTAATATTAAAACTCAGACTTTTACCTTTTTTTTTTTTTTTTTTTTTTTAATAAAGGAAAAAAATTATACCATTATACACTGTATACAAAGGGGCCTTATGTTTACCAAGAAAACACTCTCCACACCATTTTCCCCTAGCCTGAATCATTAACACAAGTCAGGATGGATCCACAGATTTGTATTGTACTGTGTATGCCAAGTTCTATCCATACTATCCACATTCATTCATATCCGGTTATGACATGCTCACCATAGACTCAAAGAAATGCTCAATCATTGCCATTTCCTTATGCCCATTACATTTTACATCTAATTAACTGCTTTATTTGCTCTGGAACTGATTAGGTATTCACTCAACTCCATTTATTACAAAAAAACTCTAATGCTTCAACACAGCTTTCCAAACCCCACACTTGCCCTCCGTTGTGTAAAGAGCAGCACTCAGCTCAATTCCCCATTATGCTTATGAAGTTCAGTTCAATGGAGTAGCTTACTTGCTTACTGTCCCCAATTGTCATGATGGCATATATCTTGTGCTACGCTGCTTGCTCTGACCCTATGCTTGCCAGTATATTTGTTTTCTGAATTGGCCTAGAGTCTAACTTGTATCATATGGCCATATGGGTCATGTATTCCTAGGTTCCAAGCACCATTCTCCCTGCAGTTTCCAGAAAGGTAACAATTGTGTAGCAAGTGGCTGCAGCCCTCAAATAAGTACTGTGATTAGATAGATGTATGGGAGATGTCAAGGCCGACTTGGGTTTTAAAAGGTGCAGCTTCTGGAGCTTTCAGACACGACCTTGCTTTACTATATAGCAAGTCACTGACCTGAAAAAAATAGTCAACAGGTTGCTTGGACACCTTTTAAATTAAGTCAGCGGCAGCAACTCCCATATTGCTTTTCCAGCAGGTACTGCAAGCTAAACTAAGCAAACTTTAGTTCTAGGACTGTTCTTTTCTGCTTGGAATTGCCATTTGATTACCATTATCTTCACTATCCAGCAGCAGAATCAGTGTGGTCAATTCAGAAAGCAGTGGGCAAGGCCATGTGCTAATTGACAAGCTACAGGTTTGTGAATCAGTAGTGACAATACAAATACTCACACCTCCTGCAACATCCTACCATCCCCACTGTAGTGAGAGCAGGTACTATTTCAAGCATTTGAAAGTCAAAGCACCGAGTGTGACAAGTGGCCAATTACTAAAAAAAAAAAAAAAGACACCAAAGTTTTCATTCTATGGTTTTCACATTTGTGTGAGCCATTTCTTGTACCTTTCATACATATAAAGAAGCGTGATAGACAGGTATGTAGAGGAATGCCAAACTGTAGCTCATGCAATAGGGTTTTTTTTATTTCAGAAACTTTGGTGTCTTTTTACTGACGAGAGAAACAGAAACCTCATAAAAGTGTCCAAAAAAAATAAAAAATCACAACAAACCCAGAAAAACATTGAGAGTTATTTATTTGTTTTCCCTGAAAGTTCAATGTTAGTAATAAAAGTTATCCAAGCGATGTTGTCGGATTTTTTAACTGTTAACTTGGTCTTGTAAAGCTTCAGCCATGAACAACTTTCCCAGGTTCTGAGAAGTGAACTCCTTTATGTTCTGGATGTACGTGTTAATTTGACCTGTGAGGAAAACAGACATAGTGGCTTAGTGGTTTATAGACAGGTCCAACATTGCTCAAGAAGATCATATGTGTATGAAGCATCTGTCACATTATGAAAATTATTTTGCAACAAGAACTGGCATAACCTAAAGGACAACTCTATCCCAAAAACAAAAAATTGAGCTATGCACATTTGTTGAGAAGTGAATGATGGCTTTCTAGGTCGCTCATGGACTGTGTTGTGAGATATCTCAGTGAGAATACCAGTTCCACTCAGTGGCAGGTAATATACCTTCATAGGAGGAAAATGAAGGATATTCCACAATACTGATACCATACAAAACTGTGAGAGAGACATTAATAATAGAGTTGCAGTCATTCAATCCAGACTTCTGCTCAGAAGGGTTAAAATGGCAATAGCACAGTTTTGCAGTCCTGTGTAGTGACAGATTTACAAGATTCAGCAATTTACTGGAAAAAAAAAACTCCACATTGGTCCAGTGCACAATATCTGGTCGTAAGTGGTGTGAAGGGGGTAACGGTTGTTGATTTTGAACCTGTGACATCACTGTCTCTTCAGATTATCATATGAAGTCAGGACAATGAGGTCAGTATTCTGGTAAATGGCTGCAGTTGGTAGCAATTATCAGCAAGCTTGTGTATACATTTGGGATGAGGTCAAGGAGATTTTTCCTTGAATAGAACTCCTTGTATTTTTCTCCTGCTCCACAATCAGTGTTTAAAAGTACAGCATATAAGGTTCCACTTTCTGCCTTGCAAAGACTATTCTGCCCAATGTTAAGGCTGAACTCCAGGCAAGGCAAGCAGATGAAAACAAATCTGAAATCTATATGGCAATAGTTTTGGTTGCCAAAGGTTTGTAATTCTGCGTAGCCCGTTTTGCGATCCAGGCACCCCTGCCAATATTATGGCTAGGTATTTGAACGCCACTACAACAAAGCTTGACCAATTACACCTTTTTCTTGCTGGCTTGACAATAAAGCATCAAGATACCCATTGGATAACCTGCTCTTTCTTCCTGCTCGCATGCTTACTGTGTTTCAGACTCTCAGAGGTGTTGCTCCTTGAGAAAATATAGCACATTGCTAGCAAGATAAACTCAGATATTACCACTAGTTGCAGTTAAAAAAATATTGGTTTGTAACAAATAAATAAATACATAGTAGTTTTACATATGTACCTGGAATTTGGCTTTAAAAAAAAACAAAAAAACAAAACAAAAACCAAGCAGCAGGATTTACACCCCAAACTGCTGCATTACACAAACCACTTTTCTATTAGACACTAGATTAAGGGATGCAGAAGGGGTGCCAGACCTCTAATCTGGAGCTCAAGTTTATATTACAGATTGTGCTGGAGTTTGAAGAGCTTCCCAGGCATTTATTAACTTTTTATCTGCTTTTATACAGTATTGTGAGTTAAATGCTTTTGTATTCAAATTGGCTTCCCTTTCAAGAGAACCTGTCAACAATTTTACTTTTTATTTTTAGACAGGAAATCAATGACTTTGTAAAAATGAAACTAGGATCAGAGTGGCATACAGAAGAGGTTTATGTCCGATCAAAGCCAACAACATTCACGTTTAAAGCTCTAAAAGGGACTGCCTGTAGATGAAAAACTGCTGTATGCACCTAGAGGTGCACACTTGCAGCAATTCAAAAGTTTGCTTCTAAAACCGAACACCAGGCCATTCTGAGAGGTAAAGCTCTGACGCTTCAGGGCAGTGTCAGACCCTGCACAAAGCCGCACCACATCACTTTTCTATTGCAAGGAAGGTGCCTCTAAGTGCAGTATGCAACAGTTTATTGAATTATAAAAAGTAAAAAGCACCTACGAGATGGCAGTCAGATAAAAGGTCATCAGGTATACAGCCAGGGGAACACACTAAGCCGACCAGCAGTAGTGAGTGTGGTGGAAAGCACAGCCAAGATGGCCGCCGTATTTCCAGGAGAGGCGTGGAAGACACAGGCTGGACATGACATCAAGGGGGCGGTAACGTGTTGCAGAGCATGCACAGACTCCCTAAGATCTGAGTGTCTGTGCATGCACCAAAACGCGTTACCGCCCCCTTGACATGACCGGCGTGTGCATTCCAAGCCTCTCCTGGAAGTACGGCGGCCATCTTGCTCATGCGTTCTGCCACACTCACTACTGCTGATTGGCTTTGTGTTTTCACCTGCAATTATACCTGATGATCTTTTATCTGACTGCCATCTAAGTGCTTTTTACCTTTTATAATTCAATAAACTGCTGCATACTGCACTTACATGCGCCTTCCTTGCTATTTACTGTTGAGTCGGCTTCCACTCTTGAAGAGCTGCTCCAGTGCTTATTGTGCTGCCATATCACCAGGTCTCCCTTCCCTCCACTCGATGCCCAAGATACTTTTCTCCTGGAGGTCATACCCCCCCCCAATCTAGATCAAACTCTGATCTAGCTACTTTAATATATTTTTAGATTTTTTTTTATGGTTAACAATTTTCTCCTCTAGTAAAGAGAAAAAGGTGTATTTTTCTCCATTCAAGAGGACAAAAAAAAAAAAAAGCACAACAGGGTCAGGCTGTACAGTGATCGGGTGATTGGGAACGGATCCTCCTGGTTACCAATCATTAGTACAAGACCCAGACCTGTTGGGGAGAGCTCAGTCTCTGTGCTGGGAGCATGCTCACAGCACAAATACAGAAGTGCATATATGCAGCCCCATAGATAAAGACTCTCCTCCTTGAGGCTGCATATCTACGCACGCTCACCAGTAAGGAGTCAAAGAAGAAATCAAGGTAAAAAACCCGTTTTGCTCAGTAATGTAATTATTAAAAAGCCAATAATTGTGTATTTGAAAAAAATACCAACATAGAGAGCCAAACTGAGTTTTCTGCTTTAAAGCATGCAGTCAGGAACACAGGAAATCTGCTTGATGGGATAGCAGAGGGGTGACCTCTTCCATGCACTGCAACTATTTTCCAATCACAGGCTGGGGGTGATTACAAAGCAGAGCAGCAGCCATGTGGTACCTGCTTTAAACTTGGGGTTTAGTTTTTTTCTATTCACAAACAGGTTTTCTTTTAACAAGAAAAATGTTCAGGTCTGCAGCCCTTGGCAAGCATCCCTCGAGAATACAAGGTATTTAATCCAAATCAGCTAAGCAAAAAAATAAAAATCTCGTCATTTGCTTCTTGTCTAGGGTGACAGAGGGGCTTCACAGACGTGTATGAACCTTAACAGTGTGTGGAATGTAAATACACAATGTAATTACTGCACAATAATTGATTTCACTCACACTGTATCCCAGGGTCTCCCCGGTACATGAAATACTCACAGAATATAATTGTGCTCTACCTCGTAAATGCATTGCTAAGAGGGGAAAAAAAACCTCTGTAGCTGAAATCTGCTCTGTATTTATTGTTGCTGAATGTAAATTGTCTTTATTAAAAAATATTCTCAGAGTGAGCTATCCAAATCACAGCTCAGCAGCCATCCAAGTAGAAAATGAATCCGGAGCCTTGCGGGGTATCATGGGTAAGCCATTGCATTTTGCACTTCTACAAGTCTCTCTCTTATTCAGCTAGAGGGAATATATAGGCCTAATAAAAAGTGTGTTATCCTGCTGGACTCCATCCACATGGTGGAAATCATTGAGCTATAATCAGCATTCACCAGAACGGTGAACGGAAAAGAAAAAAAAAAAAAATCATTAGGCCCGAGTGGGGTTAATACATGAAAAATCATTTAGTGTGTATATTAAAAGGGCATTGATTCAGAGAAAATGTACATAGTTTCCTTAACCATTATATGCAATTAGACTGTAATTACTGGAGGGTAGGAGACCCTAAACGTGAAGATTAAAAAGGGGAGGGGGGAGTCTGTGGAGAGGGACAATCACACAGAGAAATGCGCTGTGTTTTTCACGCAGGAAGAGGGGGGGCAGCTCCATGGTGACATATTAGCACCTGGTGATGGCTCTGTGTAGAGAAGGGTTGATTCTGACACTACTCTGCAAGTGGAGATTAAGTGACATAAGACCCCGAGGGACCATTTAGGGTGTGAAACTTTCCTAGCAAAGATCTGGAGAGCAGTAAAAGGAATCCAGCCCATATATTTTCATATCCTCAATGAATGGAGTCAATATTAGACAGCGAGCAGCTAATTTATATATAACTTGCGTAGAAGGTTACTTGGATAAGGCAAGTCACTGCAAGGGTCAACGCAATGTAACTCAGAACGTGGCCTTGCGGACTATGAAAGGAAATCTAATACATACCCAAGTGTGGGATTTATATAGGATCTGCATAATATTTTCCGTGTATCCTTGTGTTGGTGTTCCCATAGATTAGTGGAGGATCACACTTTAAAAAGTTGTCTCGAAACAGTGTGAGGCTTCCCCACGTAAGTGTACACAACTGAGACCTCTGTTTTTATTGAACCACTTGCCGAGCCCACAGTAAGGCACATTCGCGCACAATCACGTACATATACGCCATTTTGTCTGCTCTGATTTAAGGGTACGCAGCGTGCTCCTCCTGTGAACGTTGTGTCTGGTGGTAACCCGGGTGTCATAGCAAATCACATGATAATGTAAACAACCTGTTATGAATGTGATTGCATTCATGAATAGCTTGCTTTACTGTTGTGACCTGTGATTGGCCCACAGCAATCACATGTAACTTGGCTACTTGTACCATGTGATTAGCTGTAGCCAATGCCAGATCACAACCAAAAGCAAGCTGTTCATGAATTCACCCATTCATGCCAGTTAAAACTATTGCTTATACAGTGATCTTTATTATATAAGCAATAACAGTGACAAAAATTCCTGATATGTCCCACAGAGTAGTACAATGTCACTATGATGACACTGAGGTAGTCTGATGACAAAAAAAAACTGAAAAACTAAAAAATAAGTTAATAAAAAATTTACTTTAAAAAAAAAAAAAAAAAAAAACACACAACATACTGTCGTCAGTCAGTACACCTGATCACCGCCATACCAGTCATATGATGATATTGTATTGCACTAGTCACAGTATGTAGAAAAAAATAAAAATAAAAAATCAATTTGCTCATTTTCCCAAAAAAATTTGGGCAAAAAAAAAAAACCGCACCTTGCCACTAAGTACCTCAGACTGTCTACTTTTAAAAAGGGGGTCATTTGGGGGGGGGAGCAGCTGCAGCCAAGCCTTACATCACCAAGTGCAATGCGAAGAGTCGGATTCAGTGGTGTAAAGCACGCCATCACTGGACTCTAGAGCAGTAGAGACGTGTTCTCTGGAGTGACGAATCACACTTCTCTGTCTGGCAATCCGATGGACACGTCTGGGTTTGGCGGTTACCAGGAGAACGGTACTTGCCTGACTGCATTGTGCCATGTGTACAGTTTCGTGGAGGGTGGATTAGGGTGTGGGGTTGTTTTTCAGGGGTTGGGCTTGCCCCTTAGTTCCAGTGAAGGGAACTCTTAAGACATCAGCATACCAAGACATTTTGGACAATTTCATGCTCCCAACTTTATGGGAACAGTTTGGGGATGGCCCCTTGCTGTTCCAACATGACTGTGCACCAGTGCACAAAGCAAGGTCCATAAAGACATGGATGAGCGAGTTTGGGGTGGAGGAACTTGACTGGCCTGTACAGAGTTGTGACCTCAACCCGATAGAACACCTTTGGGATGAATTAGAGCAGAGACTGCGAGCCAGGCCTTCTCGTCCGACATTAGTGCCTGACCTGCACTTCTAGAAGAATGGTCAAACACTCCCATAGACACACGCCTAAACCTTGTGGACAGCCTTCCCAGAAGAGGTGAAGCTGTTACAGCTGCAAAGGGCGGGCCAACTCAATATTGAACCGTACAGACTAAGACTGGGATGCCATTAAAGTTTGTGTGTGGAAAGCCAGGCATCCCAATACTTTTGGCAATATAGTGTATATTATATTTAATAGTTTTAAACTTTTTTTTTTTTACATTTCTTCAGTTACTTCCTAGCTTCCATGCCTAGACAAATGAGATCATAAATCCCAGGAGTCTGCAGGAGCAGAGGAGGGGCTTTCTCAGCTAAGGCAGATGGGATTGCAATTCCAGGAAGTAAATTCATCTGCCCTTACTAAAAATACAGGTGTAGCGGCAAGATGAGTCCCCCCATGAAGATGGGTCTCCCTGACGCATGTCACGGTTTTTGGCAGAAGTAGCCGATCGCCAATCACCATCCATAGCACAGAACTATCCATGGCAGAGGGCGGTGGCGGAGATGGAGCGGTTGGAAAGGTGAATAAGTCTGGCAGCCGTATTCAGGATCGACTGAAGCGGGGATGCGCAGATGCATCAGGGAGACACATCTTCATGGGGGGGACACATCTTGCTGCTACACCGGCAGCCAGAAATACTAGGAGTGTTTTTCAAAGTGATTACACAGCAATATAAAGCATGGAGACATGGATGGATGGATGGATGGGGGAGTTTGCTGTGAATAATAAAGATAAATTAAATAGTGCTTTTGGTTTGTGATGATTAGATGCAGTGCAGTTCCTCTTTAACTGGTTAAACATTTTAGGCAGGTTTACATAAAGTACCTTTTGCAAGCAAATATAGCTGAGTACTGGGCTAGGTACTGTGGATCTACAGATGGTCCAGTTATCCTATCATTTCACAAACATTATTGAGGTGTTGTAGCAAACGTGATTACAATAGGCTTGGCTTAATGTATTCACATAGTTGAAAGCATTACCTGCAATGAGAAGTGAATCCATACGAGGTGGTGGCATAGGTGGTTTAAACAGTTTATTCACGTCCTCCTCAGGCAGTGCCGGCTCCCCACGACTTTGCCTCTGTAGGTTTTCTTGTTGCCGTCGTTGAACATACTAGAACAAAAACAGAAAATCTATATGGTTAACACTGTAAGCTAACATGTAGGAAAGGGGTACTGCCTAACTTTAAAAATCACTAAAGGACAAACAGCCACATAGTGAAAAGGGAAAGTTCTCCTAAAGGGTCCTTAGAGCAGACAGGAGGCAGGGCACTGGAACAGGATTTGTGGTTCTGGAAAATGCTGTGTGATTTCTTATATTCTGCAGCCATATAACATAGCTGTAGAAGGATCACAAGAGGGTTCTGTATATTTGTTACCCAAATACATGACAGGACTTGCCCTTTAGGCTGGCAATAATCATTATACAGTGAGTGATGGTGTCAGCGCATTCTGACCCTCCAAATGTTACCTATTTAATATAAAAAGAACAATTTCCTATCATGCATGCAACATTTTTTTTTCTAGTTTTGGACACACTGGAGAAGGGTTAGAGCACCTGTTACATTTGCATTGCTGTCTGTGCCCCCGCTAAGGAGATCCACCCTCTCTATTTGTCCTGTTTATGGTTAGAATTGAACGTAAAAGAAAATCCCACATTTTGGATTGTCCCCAGAACAGGAAGAGAGAAAATCTTCCAATGGGGACGCTAGTTCTGGTGATCCTTGGATCAACCAGGGACTCATTTTGGAGGAATTTCCTTTCACTTCCTGTTTTTGCTATGAGACAGAAAGTGAAGGGAAATCTCCCTAATGAAACACAGATGGGGAAAAAAAAAAAAAAAACTGATGGGGGTAATCAAGTTACAGAAGTTTTGCCTTCAGTTCTACTTTAACGTCGAAGTAAAGTCCACTTTAGAACTTTTACCTACAGGTATGCCAATCAGGTTTAATAAAAGGTGTGGTGCATACTAGTACATTATGACCTAAACCTGCAGAGTACCATTGTTTTTTTTTTTGCAGTTTACTACCACTTTAACATACAACCAATGGAGGGACCAATATAGATTGGTAAAAGCAAATTCCAATTTAGAACTCCTGTTATAGCTCTGGCTGCATAAAACAAACATCTTAAAGTAGTTCTAAAACCTGAACATGAAAAAAAACAAAAAAACCTTCTGTGTGCTTTTCCCCCTCCCACTCCCCCCCCTCCCCTTATAGTTACCTGAGCCTGATCTCGATCCAGCAAGAGCAGGATCATCTCTCCTTCCTCTTTCCCTGCTCACTACCTCAGATAGAGCAGTGGGAGTCAATGGCACACTCTGCTGCCAATCACAGCCAGTATGGAGAGAGCGGGGGCAGGGCTGAGCGGTTTCTATGAACAGAGTGGGGCTTGGGAGTGAGCCCGCACAAGTGCCCCCAGAACAAGCGGCTTGCTATGGGGGCACTCAGCAAAAGGGGAGTGGTCAGGAGCACTGGCAGGGGACCCAAGAAGAGGATTGGGGCTGCTCTGTGCAAAACCACTGCAGAGCTCCAGAGCAGGTATGGCATATTATATATTTTTTTTTTAATGTACCTTTAGTATCACTGTCGAGTGGACCTTTCAGCATCATAACTCTGCATGAATTCCTGAACACGTCACAAAATAGTATTTTTTTGAAAATGCTCTACCCTTTATTAGTAGTAAAGTGACCCTTCCTTGGCTGGGATGATGTCATCAATCTGTTTCAGGCAGGAGGAAGCATTTCCTTAGTCTACTCTTCCCCCAGCGATTAGACTTCAACATTGTAATTTTGTAGCCATGCACAAGGTGAGAGGTTGTGGCAGGAGCTGAGGTGTGTCAGACATTTGTGAACACAGACAAGAACTGCACACCACGATTTACTTGACTGTGTCATCTTTGAGCCTGCATCTCAGAACAAAAATGAAATGCTGACTTTGGATGATGCCTGAACAAAGATGGTGCTGAGGGAAAAAAAAAAAAAAAAAAAAAAAAGAAAAAAAAGACAAACATTGTCAGGTCAGGGGCAGTATTTGCACTTAACCTGACAATAGATAGGTACACTTTAGGAAATATCTAGCTCATCTAAATCTGTGGACACCTGTACACATACTGTACTAAGTTTTAGCAGAGCTTTAGAATACATTTTGCTTTAGGTATCCTAAGCCTTAAAAGGAAAAGTAAACCCCAATTTGCATCAAATATATCCCTTCTGTAAACACCTCAATATTTGCTTTATATGAAAGGGGAAAAAAAATGTAAGCCGTTTTCAATGCTAAGAGGTCTTGGGTGTGCTCCAGGCAGCAGTAACAGTGTCTGCATTAGATCTTCCAGCTAACCGAGCAGTAAAACAGGTTCCTCACCTCTCACAAAATTAAGTTTGATCTTTTAATTACCTTCAATAATGATTTAAATTTACTTTACTCGGTTGCTCCTGGAGGGATTCAGCGCGGCCGAGCTCTGCGAGGATCCTATAAATGCTTATTATTTGCATGCTGGCCACAGGATGAGACAGGCATTTATTGCGGGAAACGCCAGTACTCTACAAGGCTGTGACAGGCATTAGGCAGGAGAAATTGGCTGTGTGAGGACTGGTGGGAGCCTCTCCAGCACCTGCTCCAAGATGCGCGGTATTAATGCTCATTTTCAATATTCTATTTATTATATGTCACAGATGGTGGCTTATTATTTCAAGCATCTTGCAGCGCAGTATTCTTGCTCCTTCATGAGGCAGGGATTTTAAATAATCAACTATCTACAAAACATATGAGTATACTATAGGAGATCCTAGTGACAAGAGGAGAGGACTGTGTATTGCAAAGCAGAACTTCATTTTTTTTTTTTTGATAAATCATATTCCAGTTCTAAAAAAAATAAATAAATAAATAAATTATATAAAATAATGAGTGGGGTGTTTAATATAAATAATGTATTTCGGTGGGTATAGAAAAGCATCACCCCCCTTTAAAATAATCACATCAGCCTGAAATGAAGACCGACACAGTTTTTGTTTTATCCAGCTGTAATTTACTAAAAAATTCAAAAACAGAATCAATGAGTTGGAAAAAGGATCAGCCCCTTGTGTTGGTATTTCGTTGAACCACCTTTTGCTTTAATTCCAGCATTTAGTCTGTTGGGATGTGTCTCTACTAGCTTTGCAATATTTGCCCACTCTTCTTTGCAGAACTGCTCAAGTTCAGTCATATTGGTCGGTGACGGTTTGTGGACTGCACTCTTCAATTCATTCCACAGATTTTCAATGGTGTTTAAAGGGCTACTAAACCCACAACAGTAACATCAGTCTGTATATGCAGTAAAGCATGCTTGTTATACTCACTGTGGAACCTAATCATCCACACTGTGTAAAAAGGCTGTTTGATTCAGACTTCTCTGATCCTCCCCTTCTACTCTCCCCAATCCATCTGCTGATAGTACAGAGTTCTAAGAGTCACTCTAGCCATACACACTAAACTGAGCATGTGCAGAGTTTTTTTTCTTCTTTGGGAGGGTGCATGTGATCAGCACAGGGCCAATCAGCACTGTCCAGAAAGAGTCAGGGGTCATGCAACCTCATAGGACAGTCAGAGGACAATGAAAACTCCTCCAACAAGCTTTAACCAGTGCTCTGCCGGATACTAATAAAATTAACAAGACCGCTATATGCTGCTGAGAAAAGGTATTTATCAGTTTATATTTACTAAACTAATTGCATTTCCATGTTCTGTGTACTGTGGGAGAGCAGATATAGTGAATGCAAGGTCCTGGGTTTAGTAATAAGTCCCAGATGCCCTGCAGAAAGAAGGGAGAGAACAGCAAGGATTTCAAATCCTTGGACCACTACATTGACAGCTGACAGCTAATCAACCCACAGAGATAAGTACAGTGGGGATGGGAGGGGTGGGGATGGGAGCTTAGTTAGTTAGGGAGGGTGTAAGGTGTTAGTTCATCATTTATGATGGGATGCAAACTGATTGGATAGATTAGGTAGGTCTCCATATTACATAGTTCTGGTAGAGCTAAAGTTGACTGTTCAGAGGTTGTAAAGTGACCCTTACCCTGGTTCACACCTCTGCGGCTTTGGAGTCACGCTACATCAAAGCCGACTATCAGTGAGATTTCATGTGAAGCTTGCGGACATTTGTGTGACTTCATTTAATAGATGTCACAATGAAGTCACACAGAAATAGTACAGTAGCTTTTTTCAAAGTGGACATTTCCATTGCCGCTAATGGGGTGCGACTTGTCATGCGACTTTGAACTGTCAAGTCGCACTCGTGTGAACCAGGGATTAACCAGGGTACATGCTTATAGAAAAGAAGAACATAATTATATCCTCATGGGTGTGCAGCTGCTCATTCATTTTCCAGTGAGGTGACCAGGGAAGCAGACCTTCCAGTCACTTTTTTCCTATACTTACCCCACCCTTATCTTGATCTATGCACATTGAGGATGCTTGCCGTTATAGAAGTAACTTGGGGCATTTAACGAAGAACTGAGATTACAGTTTTGATCTAGAGCTCTGTTTTAAACATGACAAATGTTCAAGCCTGATATGTTGTTAATTAAAAAAAAAAAGTTGAGAAATTGATCATTTCAGCAAAAAAGGAAACTACACAAATGTAGTACCTTGATAATGGAGGTCTATAAGTGATGGAAAAAGGTTAGGAACGTAATTTTCCTACATATTATAGAGAGTGTGACCGTGGATGGAAATGGTTACACATGGACTACTGCTGCGCTCAGCAATAAGTTCCCCGGCTGTCAATCAGGAGTCCAGCACTTCCAGATGGAGTGGCAAGTCATCACAGGTTCAGTTTAAATGTTGCACTAACCTAAAATCATTTTTCTATTAAAAGAGAAACTCTGCCCAAAATGATTTCATTTAAAATGGAAGCTTTACAGATTCTAAAATAAAGAATCTGTACTTGTTAATTGCACTTCCCTGGCCCACCTAGCTTCCCTTCTGTAGTTTATTTTTCTTTGAGCAACGAAATAGCTACATAGATGATTGCCGCAATGGGTAGGCCCAGGCGTCTCGGACTCCCTGCCTGACCCACCCTCCAACATTGCATAGTTTAAGCAACATATTTGGGAGATGTAGTCATATGCACAAGTCTCTGCCTGGAAATGTTTACATTGTAGCAAATTTCCCCCCCCCCCTCCCCCACCCAAATTCACAACTATAATTCCCACTGCATAATGGGTATTGTAGTTTCCATTGTGGTGCTGAACAGCGAGTCTGTTTTGCCTGATTTATTTGCCTTTATGATACCTTCTCCAGGTGCCTGTCTGTAGATACTTTGTACCAATGAAACAATGATGTCACAAGGTTTTATAAGGTACATTTCTGCTAAACAATGAAGTGTTAAAAAAAAAAAAAAAGTTTACAAGCTTGATAAGTTATATACACAATGGCACTTATGGAGGAAGTTTACTTTTATGCTGGAGTTCATCTTCAACGTACTTTTTAGAATTCTTCAGTATTTATCACTTTCCTCCAACTTTCCTGCTTGCATACTTGTTCAGGTTTAATGGCTCCAAGTACTAAAGCTAAAAAGTCAGCATAGTAGCCAGTTAAAGTTGTCAGAATGTGGTCAGCGATGTCATCCCCCTGTACATCTCCCTTGACAGTTTTAAGAGAGAACTGTACTTTTATTCGTCTGCAAGCGGTTTATCCTGCCAAAGGATTTGTATATCCATCCAGTGCAGGAATTTACACACCTCTGCAAAACAACTCAGCCCGGTCTAGTAGGAAAGGGTACCTCATCAAGCAGACCATACATTAGCTCTCCATTCGAAATTCATTTTAAAGGATGCCAATTTTATTTTCTAATTGTTAGTGGGGTCAAACCGATGTTCCTTTTCTGCCGCAGTGATGAGACATTTTCTCTTGAACAAATTTCCAACAGTGTATGTTCTTTTTCTTGTTTTTATTTAACAAATAGCAAAATCTATTTGTTCCAAAATCATTAAAATTAGTTTGATAGTGAGAAAAATGTAAAAATTAGAGTGGTCACCAGAAAAAACAGAGGGGAATATCGCAATGAGGACACTTGTTCGGGTTATAACTGTTAGAGGTTTTCCATCACTTGGGAGAAAATTCCACTTAATTCCAGTTGTTCCACAACAGGAAATAAAGGAAAATCCCCCCCCAATAAAGGTTTTAGGGTCCTCCACACTGCCATCGTGCCCATTCAGCAATGAACAGATGTCCCTGCTGAATTGGAGTTGACCAGGACTTTTGTGACATCTATGCCTATTTTTATTTTGCCCGCATTTTGACAGTGGACATTGGCAGACCAGCGATGGCTCTATGGGTGGCTGGATGTAATCAGACTTGTGCTCATTTACATCGACTACCTCCAGATCCATCAAATTTTAGTCTGAAAAAATGGAGAAGGATGCAGACGCTGTTTAACAGACTTGGAGGAAGGTGGAAGCAGACATATCCAATTACATCTGTCTGTCCATAAACATGCATGCAGCTTCCAATCAGGTCATCCTGAAAAACTGACAAGAGATGGATCTGATCCCATATAAAAAGGGGCCCAAAATAAAATTCCTTGTTGAAGCTGAACTGCAGACAGGTTAAAAATACAAAAATTAAAAACACAAAGCATTACAACACAGCTTTCCTTTGGAGAATATAAACAATTTAGAATAAGATCACAAATTAGCAAAATTTTGTTTAATAGTGGAATTTAAAGACTAAATCAAAAACCAAACCAAAAAAAAAAGAAAAAAGAAAAACAAAACATTTTCAAGAGAAATAAACTCCTCTGGAGCAAATTAGGATTTAGCTGATTGATGCTTGGGATATTAACTATGCTGTAATGAACCAGGACCAAAGCAATTAGAAGTAAATGAGGCCTGAGCGAATGAACTTTTTCCTTCAGTTTCCTACGATAAAATCCTATTCTTCTGAGTGATATTGGTTGAGAAAAAAAACGTAAAGATATTTAATGATGGTAGGTCTGCCTGGCTTCTAAGTGCCTTTAAATGTTGTTGTTTTCCTGAATGAAAACCTAAAAAATTGTTTACGGTCTTTTGGCAAGATCGCTTCATTAGCTGACAGAGGAAGGAACCAAGGACATAAAATGAGAACATGAGACTGGACAGAAGAAAATCAATTTTTCAAATGTACAGCCTGGCTAGTTAGTGGAATTATAAGTCTTCGAGTTCCCAATGGAATAATTTATTTCCCTATTAGTGAGGAATGAGGGGCATCTGTAAAGCAAGGCTACTATAAAAGTTCCAGCCTGTCCCTTTTTGTGACGTTCAAAATCTCTACATTTATTTGGCCTAATGCAATACAAAACCCCACAAGACGCTAAACGGTCACAGGGTGCCACCCACAGGCCAATCAGTTCGCAAACAGGTTCGACCAAAACATGCCTAACTTAAGGTGAAGCAATCCCCACAGCTACCAGAAAAGAGTGGGCAATGGGGCAAAAATGTAAACTCTCTTCCCTCCCCCCCAACTCTTCTGGGATCATTTTAAAGGTACACTCCTTTCAATACTGAAAATGAGTCCTTAAAATACATGCAGGAAGCACAGTCTACTGAGTTCAATCCCACTTTGTCAGTAACAAGGTGAGATCGGGGAACCAACCTGCTTTGGATGCAAGAGCTCCCAATCTGCCCAACATACAGAAAACCTGCCTGAACCACTTGCCCTCCTGAGGATTTACCCCCCTTAATGACCAGGCCTCTTTTTGTTACTCGGTGCTGCACTAATTCAACTGATAATTGCGCGGTCATGCAATGCTGCACCCAAACAAAATTTATGTCCTTTTTTTCACACAAATAGAGATTTCTTTCGGTGGTATTTGATCACCTGTGCGCTTTTTATTTTTCACGCTATAAACAAATAAGACCAAAAATTTTTAAGAAAAACGATACTTTTTACTTTCAGCTATAAAAAATATATAGTAAACTGAAAGTTAGTTATAAATTTAAGCCAAAATGTATTCTGCTACATGTTTTTGGTAAAAAAAAATCCCAATAAGTGTATATTGATTGCTTTGTGTGAAAGTTATAACGTCTACAAACTATGGTATAGATACTGCAATTTAAGCCATTTTCTAGCTATACAGCGCTGCGCTAGTTTGACGGACAATTGCGCGGTCATGCAATACGGTACATAAATGAAATTTACATCTTTTTTTCCCCACATATTGAGCTTTCTTTCGGTGGTATTTGATCGCCTGTGCGTCTTTTATTTTTTGCGCTATAAAAAAAAGGCTGACAATTTTGAGGAAAAAAAATTATATTTTGGACTTTTTGCTATATGTCCAGTAAGAAAAAATTTAAAAAATCAAATTTAGTCATAAATTTCTGCCAAAATGCATTCTGTGACGTCTTTGCTAAAAAAAAAAAAAACACAACTCCAATACGTGTAAATTAATTGGTTTATGTGAAAGTTATAGCGTTTACAAATGGCGGGAAAGATACTGGGATTTTTCATTTTTTTTTATACTAATAATGGAGGCGAACAGTGACTTATGGCGGGACTGCGGCGGACATTCTGACACGGGGGGAACTGACTTGGGGTCACTGACATCCCCAGTGACACCAATACAGTTATCAGTGCAAAAACAAAAACACTGACACTGTACTAATGGCACTGGGGAGGAACTATTATTCAGTGAAAGGGTTAACTGTGTGAGGGGAGTGTTTTACTAGGGGGCGGGGGTGTGTACTGCACTGGGGACAAGCTGATCAGGAGAGATAAACTCTTCTCTCGGGCTCAGCATGTCAGGAGCTGTCAGGGAACTGACAGAATGCACAGCTACTGCAGCTGTGCTCTCTGTCAGTGATTGCCGCTAATCACCGGGACACAGCCGGTAACGACCGGCTGTGACCCGGCGACTGACATCCGCGGCCGTGATCGGTGCGACAAGTAGGGCGGTGGCGCACCTCGCGCACTCCCCCTACCCGTTTTGAAAACACACGTTTTAAAACTTGGTTTTGCCCAGCCGTGCCACCCTGCCAACGTATTTCTACAGTGGCTAGGCGGCATGTGGTTAAGGATTGAACATGATAGACTGGAGCACAGGCTCCAGCAGAACAAATCTACTGCTTTCCTGCTGGCCCTGTTAGATGTTAAGTGAACATCCTGCAGCATAAACACTGACTGTACTACAGTTAAACCAGATTAAAGCAAACATGTAATGAAGGCTGGGGCAGCTACTGCTATCTGCAAATTGTCTGGTTGTTATATTGGCCTGCCTACAGAAAGCAATACTTCCTGTGTCAATGATCTGAAAGTAGCCAAATCAGGAATGGTTTTCCAAGGTCAGTGACTCAAAGGGATGAATGGGCAAGAGGGTCAAGCTTTTGGATTACTTCATGGCATTTAATACTTCACTTACTATTTATGACTAGACTTCCATTTTAAAGCATATTTACAGTTTTAAAAAAAAACCTGTTGTGAGAAGCAAAAAAAAATATTTTGCAGAAAAATATTCTCACTTGTATTTTCAATTATGTGTTTAGTCATTAGGCTGACGCTGTGCTTTAATGCTTCAGGACGGCCTACCTGGTGCTTTTGCTGCTGCTGCTTACTGGCGTTTCTCAAATATGTGTTGTATTTCACAATGTCTTGGCTCATTTCATCCACCCGGTCCATAAGGAGTTGAAGGCTCTTCTCCAGATGATTACTGTAGACAAATAGAGAGCAATGATTAAAAATCTGGAATATTTGGTGTCTGTTCACAGAAGCAGACAACCCATGATTACAATAAGTCACTTGAATGGTTGAATGCAAACTAGCAAGCTTGCTGTAAGGTGGGCATTAATGCAAACATTATGCTACACTAAGGAACACGCCAAAGAATAAGACTTGTACCAAATGTACCATGTGGAAACACAAAGCTCTTTTCAATGGCAGAAGATCAATATTCACATCTACAAAACATATGCTGTACAAAAATTTGTTAAAGATTAAATCCAAGCATGGCATATTTTTACCTAGGTGGTCCAGCTTGGATCAAAACTATATATATACATATATATCTATCTATATATCTATCTATATATCTATACCTATATCTATATATATACACACACACACACACACACGCACACACACTATACTCTAGCTGATGCCCTGAAAGCTTGAAATCAATGAAGCAGACACCACTACTCCAGTGATCTCCACTTGCTTTTGGATCCTGTGCTGAGCGGCTGACCCAATGCATTGCGAATACAGGTGGTCGGCTGCTTAGCACAGGGGCCATTCAGAAAATGCTTTACATTATCTGAATTAATGCTAAGCGTTCTCTGACTGGATGAGATGCAGAGCATGACATCACCACCCCATCTCTCCACCTTGTCCAATCAGAGAATGGTTTGGATTTCTTCAGAAAATAAAAGCATTCTCTGAATGGTGTTCATGATGGTCTGCTGAACTCATGTGTTAGGAATACATAAGCACGGCAACAAGAATCAAGAGATCAGAACTATACATAGTTCACAGCTGGAGCAATGCAACTATGTAAAAAATGACCACACCTGGAATTCTTCTGTAATGTGGTCTGTTTACCAGATAAATTTGTATGGATGGACAAAAGCGTCCTTTTCATAAATCTTTGCATTTGGATTCACATATATCAGTTAACAGATTTTTTTTTTCACTTCTGAACACAGTGTTAAGTATTTCTCAAAACGGACTTCAAGCAGATAATTCAGAAGTGTGCGCAGCTGGAATAAACGTCCTACAGGCCAGACAACTAAACCATGAAAGACACGGATTGCACTGAAACTAAAGACTAGTTTACTATTCCATAAATGTTGATGGTAATGAACATGTTTTGTGTATGCACATGTTAATACTTAATGAGTTTACCTTGCCATCAGAAGTACAAACATAAGGGCAAAATTTTAAGAACTATACAGCTACGGTCTGCTGTTATTCATGGGCATGCTGGTTATCCAATGCTTGTAAACTGGCAGCGTTCTTAGGCATACTGGTATTTTTTTTTTTTTTTTGCTGGTGTTTTCAATATGCCCACACATACATATGCCAATCAGTAAAAAGAAAAAACCCAACACAAATCTGCATTTCCGGTCAGTATTTTTTACAAATGCATGTATACAGTGAGGAACAGAAGTATTTGAACACCCTGCGATTTTGCAAGTTCTCCCACTTAGAAATCATGGAGGGGTCTGAAATTCACATTGTAGGTGCATTCCTACTCTGAGAGACAGAATTTAAAAATCATACAATGTGATTTCCTGAATTTTTTTTTTAAGAATTTATTTGTCTTGCACTGCTGAACATAAGTATTTGAACACCTGAGAAACAGCAAGAATTCTGGCTCTTAAAGACCTGTTACTGTGCCTTTAAAAAGTCCACCTCTACGCCACTCATTAATCTAACTTAGTAGCACCCGTCTGAGCTCTTTAAAGACACCTGTCCACCCCACAGTCAGTCAGACGCCAACTACTACCATTGGCAAGAGCAAAGAGCTGTCAAAAGACACCAGACACAAAATTGTGGACCTCCACAAGGCTGGAAAGGGCTACGGGGCAATTGCCAAGCAGCTTGGTGAAAATAGATCAACTGTTGGAGCAATTGTTAGAAAATGGAAGAGGCTAAAGACTACTGTCAATCTCCCTTGGACTGGGGCTCCATGCAAGATCTCACCTCGTGGGGTATCACTGATAAGAAAGATGAGGAATCAGCCCAGAACTACAAGGGAGGAGCTGGTCAATGACATGAAGAGAGCTGGGACCACAGTTTCAAAGGTCACTGTCGGTAGAACACTACGCCGTCATGGTTTCAAATCATGCATTGCACGGAAGGTTCCCCTGCTCAAGTCATCACATGTCCAGGCCCATCTGAAGTTTGCCAATGACCATCTGGATGATCCAGAGGAGGCATGGGAGAAAGTCATGTGGTCAGATGAGACCAAAGTAGAACTTTTTGGTCAAAACTTCACTCATCGTGTTTGGAGGAAAGAAGGATGAGTTGCATCCCAAGAACACCATCCCTACTGTGAAGCATGGGGGTGGTAACATGCTTTGGGGGTGCTTTTCTGCGAAGGGGACAGGACGACTGCACTGTATTAAGGAGAGGATGAATGGGGCCATTTATTGTGAGATTTTGAGCAACAACCTCCTTCCCTCAGTCAGAGCATTGAAGATGGGTCGTGGCTGGGTCTTCCAACATGACAACGACCCGAAGCACACAGCCAGGATAACCAAGGAGTGGCTCCGTAAGAAGCATATCAAGGTTCTGGAGTGGCCTAGCCAGTCTCCAGACCTAAATCCAATAGAACATCTTTGGAGGGAGCTGAAACTCTGTGTTGCTTAGCGACAGCCCCGAAACCTTACAGATCTAGGAGATCTGTGTGGAGGAGTGGGCCAAAATCCCTGTTGCAGTGCAAACCTGGTCAAGAACTACAGGAAACGTTTGACCTCTGTAATTGCAAACAAAGGCTTCTGTACCAAATATTAACACGGATTTTCTCAGGTGTTCAAATACGTATGTTCAGCAGTGCAAGACAAATAAATTCTTTACAAATCATACAAGGTGATTTCCTGAATTTTTTTTTAAATTCTGTCTCTCAGAGTGGGAATGCACCTACAATGTGAATTTCAGACCTCTCCATGATTTCTAAGTGGGAGAACTTGCAAAATTGCAGGGTGTTCAAATACTTCTGTTCCTCACTGTATACATACATACGGCACATTTCCTTCATCAATAAAAAGCTAGACAAATTTTTATGCTTGTGTACACATACATTCAGAAACCCACAAGTGCTACACAGCCCATGCTTTTTTTTGCCAGGCAGGTCTGATGGTCATACATCAGAAGAGTGTGCATGTACCCTAAATGTGGAAAGGGTTGCCAATCCCTGTGGCAGATCATACAATCTGCCTTTTGACAAAGTATGAAGTAGTTTTGATACACCAAATATGACCTCCACTGAACATAGGAATGGCAAAGCTGCAGCCAACAATAGAACAATAGCTACCCAATGTTCTCTGCCTACTGCAGCTTTTGTCAAATGTGGGCTAGAGGAGCAATTGTGCGAGATAAAATGTATCAAGACACAAGGCCGAAAACATGAAAACATTGGGGGTTTTTTTTTTCCCCATGAAGATCAATAACCACTCAGGATAAAAGGCAAGACGTTCAGCAACAGGAGAGTGCAGCAAAGAAAAGTCTTAGGCAGGCCATAGACAAGTTGAAATCTGAAAGTTCTGTCAAGCGAAAAATGAAAATAGCTCATACGATTGTGACATCAATTGTTTCATGTACTTTCGATTACAGCACGAAAATCACATGCCATAGGTGGGTACACTAATAATTCGAAAAACTAACAATTCAAAATTTTCATTTGGTTTTCACATCGTCTATGGCCTGCTTTAGTAGCTTGGGGGGTTCTCTTTAAGAAAACATGTAATTTTGCCCTAAATGGGCAAGTAACTGTCTAACATGGAAACCTAATTCACTTATAACCGTCTTCATAAGTTAGCAACATTTAATACTGTTTTTACGAATAGTTTATAATTATATAGGTGCATGCAAGCCATCACACTTGATTTTTACACATCTGTGCTCTCCCCTTTTTAGTAGCAGGGTACAGTGATTACACTTTACTATTCCCCCCAAACATAATGGTCAGCATAGGCATGTAATAATTCATGCAACTCAATGCCATCTCTAAGTTGTTTATCAAGTAATTGATTTTTTATCTCTACAGTCATTCCAGTACAGCACACAAGCAAAAATGTGAGTTACATCAAACATTGCTGTCAGGTTAATTCTACAAAAACACAAAAGAAGCACTCACTGAAAATGTACTACAGTACACGTCTTTTCTTTTAAATAACTCTTTATTTGAACATCAAAAAGTGGGGGGAAAAACCCAGGGTGACAAGTTTAGATCTAAATGGGGGTTTACACCTAGTAAAAAGGTATAACTTCTTCACAAGTTAGAGGAAAACCAAGACTAAAACTGCACTAGGCTGGAGACAATAGCCCTTTAAAAAGGGAATGTATACCGTAATTCCTTCATGTATATATTTTTGTAATGTGTGGCTCAAAAGTAAAACTGTGTACACAAAGCTTGCTCATGCATGCATTCTGCTGCCCATTTTCTTTGTCAGACTCCAATTAGTGATTATTAAGTAAAAAAAGATTCCTGGTGATCTTGTCAGAAGAAACCTCCCTTGATGGGCTTACACCACTGTGCTGAAATGATCATTAGCCCTGTGTATGAAATCCACAGCTAGATTATCAATGTGCTGACATTACATGCATCCGCACAGTACGCTCTCTCTTCTATTCCAACACGAGTGCTTGAGGAAAGTGTGGTTCTGTGGCTGTTTGAACATCAAAATAGCACAGGATGTACCTGCTAAAAAAAAAAAAACAAATGCTGATGTGCTCCAGGTACTTCAAGCATCATATTTAAAGATGAATTCCAGGTATGGATATTTTATACATAGTTACACTGGTCCAACATGGAGCAATGTAGCTATGCATGTATCATAACAAGGCAATGCACCTGAATGCTGGAAATTGTTTAAGCAGACGCCCCTACATAAGTGATCTCCACTTTCTTCTGGGTTGCGCACCAAGCAAAAGCCCTGCTGCATTGTGAACACAGGAGGTCGGCAGCTCAGCACAGGCACCAGAGAATGCTTTGCATTTTCTGAATGAATGCAAAGCATTCTCTGATTGGACGAGGTAGAGAGGATAACATCACAGCCCCACATCTTCACCTTGCCCAGCCAGAAAACACTTTGTATTTATTTAGAACATACAAAGCATTCTCTCTGAATAGTGCCTGTGCTGAGTGACCAACCCGCCTGTGTTCATAAAGCAGCAGGGCAGCCGCTCAGCACAGGACATGGAAGCAAGTGGAGATCACTGGCTGTAGCAGCATTTGCTTCAGCAATTTCCAGGAACATCAACCAGGTATAGTTTAAACATAGTTATATTGTTCTAGGCTGGAACTATGTATAAAATACACCATACATGGAATTCACCTTTAAGGTAACATGCTAAACATGAAAAAAGTAAAAGGTGGTTTACATCTACTTTAAGATAAAAATGTAAAAGATTAGCTGATAAAAAATTGTATCTTTGTGTATAAATGTCTTAGAAACCATGTTTTTACATACAGTTTAAACTCTGATCTCCAGGAATGGTCTTGCATATTTACATTGGCTCAACTCGGCACAATGCAAGTATGCATATCTCCTACCTGACAAGCCACTGGGAAAGCTGACAATCACTGTAGTAATCACCACTGCTACCGTTCTAGCCACGATCTTCTGGTTTCTGTCCATGCGACTTTTCCTCTGCACGCGGACTACAGGGGGCCACTCATTCAGCACCACTAGCATTCATAGAATGCCTTGTAATTATTTCGCTAAATACAAGGCATTCTCTGATTGGACAGTCACTGCCCCTCCTCTCCACCTCGTCCAAACAGCAAACACCTTGTTTTAATAATAAACAAAAAAACAAACACACATAAGAGGTGTCGCATGCCTGGCAGCAGTGCTGAGCAGAGCAACTCATGTGGTGATGTGCAGAGGGGAAGCCACTCGTACACAACTCGGAAGAATGTGGCTATCACTGCAATTGCACTCTGCCGGCAACCAACTCATATGGGACTGTGCACTGCACATATGCCACAGAGTGTACATTTTATTAAAAAAAAACCCAAAAACATATGGCAATAGACATACAAAGTCTCTTCTAACAAAAAAAATCTGTAAAAATGTTAAATATGTACTGGGAAACAAAACACTATTTGTCCCTTAGGAGCCGATATTTCTGAATGGGCAAATGAGTTAAATACACACACATGTGACTGGATATGTGTAAGTGATATGACTGGGTTGAGCATCTTTTGCCATAATGAGTTTTACACTAGGAGCAGGAACATGCAGTGATTTATTGTAGTAAACGTAGAGCCTAACTGAGCAGTTCCAAACCATTAAATCTGTCTCCCCATCCTGGTGATGTAGGATCCATTGCTTGTGTTGTGTTGAGCCAATACACATTTTAAACCTCCCTCTTGCAGGGAGGTGGTAATGGTAGTGAAAAGAGTGGCAACAAAACCAGTCAGAGACCAGCAACAAAAGCCATTACAAGGTATTGGTCATCACAATTGGAACTAGTGGGGAGTAAGACCCCAAAGATCATGGGATGTGTAGGTATTTTTTGACGTTACCCATGATCTAAAAAAAAGAAAGCGCCAGCTCGGTTAATAATTTTTGAGCTATTAAGCTTTAACAATGTTACTGGGGATTTTTGAATATTTGGCTCTAGCTCTGTAGAGACGTCATGAGAATCTTAGTATGCCAGGGATGCACAACCTTCTGAAGAGCGAGGGCCACATAGGCGATCTGGCAACTGGTCGTGGGTCACAGTGAAATGAATGGTTCAGAATTTAAATTTTTTTTATTTTGAATAGCATAATGAACATTTTCCTCCTGCAGACACTGTATGTGGGTGGGAGGGAGAAAGGGAGAAGGGGAAGCTGGCTTTCAGCAGTTGCATGAAAATGTAGAGATCAGTTCTTGTGTATGCCGCCCCTCCTGTCCAAATGTAAAAAAAAATGTGACAGGGCAGCCACACCTGCCCCCTGGTGCAAGGGGGTGGGAGGGGGGTCACCACTGTGACCCCTGATGCTACACCAGTGGTTGGAAGTGTGTGGTAAAGACCTCCCGCCCCCAAACTGCAGATGTGAATGAGCCCTTACTGTCCTCAGCCCCCTATAAGGCTGCTTTCCCACTGATGCACTGCAGTTTACCTGTATTGCGGGTGCAATGCAGTACACCTGTGGCTTTTCTGTGGGCTAACAGTGCTTTGTCATAGACTTCTATTATATCTTGTAGGTGTGGTGCATTTTCTGAAAGCGTTCCAAGACTCCTGCATTCAGTATGAGGCCAAGGGCTCCATCAGCGGGCTATGAAGGCCCCAGGTTGAGCACTCTGTAGTATGCCAATAAGTAGTCACTAACAGCCTTCTGTTCGCTTCTGATTCCGGATCACTAACTATTCTTATTCTAGTGTAGACCACAATCTTACTCTCACCTTACAACAATACATTTCAGAGTCAATTCTGAGACTCCAAATATTAATTCATTTCTTACTGATAGCTGTCACTTTGTTTCTCTTGGCGGATTCCAGTCTGAAGTTAATCCAGTCAAGTATTGTGTTCCTCGGGGCTCAGTCTTGGGTCCCTTACTTTTTAGCATTTATAGGTTTCCACTTGTCCAACTGCTTAGATCACATGGGTATAATAATCACTTCTATTCAGACAACACTCAGATATACATCCACACCAAACCGGATTCTACTTTGGCTGCTTCTCTCCCAACTCTGTTTGCGATATAAAAACTTGGGTGACCCGCAATTTCCTTCAATTACTGTGACAAGACTGAAATCAAGTTTGTTGGCACCCCCCATAAATTATGGAAGGCAAGTCCTGATAACCTATTGATGGCACTAAGCTTAAGTCTAAATTGAAAAATCTAGGGATGACTTTTGATGCTAGTTTAACCTTTGATTCACAGGTGCAAAATGTTGTCAGAGCAGTTTTTCCACCTGAGAAACATTGCTCAGCTGTGTCCTATACTATCATACACTGTAGCTGAAAAGCTGATCCATACATTTGTGTTCCGACTACCACAATGTTCTTCTTGTCGGTGTACCTACATCCACTATTAATCGGCTACAATATGTACAAAATTGTGCAGCCAGAATCCTCACTAGGTCTGGTACAAATGACCATATTACCCCTATCCTGGAGTCCTTGTACCAGCTGCCTGTCAGGTTTCTCAGACTAAGATCCTCTTGCTTACCTATAAGGCTCTTCATGGCTTGGCACCCTATTATCTGTCTGAACGTTTATCAACCTACTCCCCCCCTCGTCCTCGCTTGGACAGGACATATACTAAAACCTACCCCCCCCCTTTTAACCTCCGCTCCTCAAATTCTGGTCTTGTGTGTGTGTCCCCTACTCACCTACACATGGTAGACAAGGCCTTCTCTTCCTATGCCCTAAAACTCTGGTAATCACTTCCAAAGAACATAAGAGTGTCTTCTCCTCTAAACTCATCCAAACCAAATAAAAACTTTTTTCTTTAGACAAGCTTTCAAGCAATTGACCCTTTTTTTCCTTTGTTTTATCCTGTGTATTTCTTGTGTCTATTTTCCTTGTAAAACACTTTGACAAGCTACCTTTAAATGTGCTATACAAAATAAAGTTTATTAATCATAAGTGCACAGAAACATGAATTCTGGGGAAGACCTGTACAGAAACTCCTAAAGGCATTCCCGACTCACAAACACCAACTCACATACGACTCGTACTTAAGAACGGAGGAAGCATAACGTCATGCTGGTCCCAGAAACCGTTGGACAGCCATCTTGCTGCTCACGTACTGTCGTGGGGACCTGTCAGCAATCCCACATTACTGCATGACCAGCTATCAAACTTAAAAATCCTTTGGCTGGAGTTACACTTAAAAGAAATGTACCTGTTCCAACTTACATACAAATTCGACTAAAGAACAAACCTACACAACTTCTCTTGCTTGTAACCCGGGGACTGCCTGTACGGCCATGGCTGCAACATTAAATTTTTTTGCCAGTTTTGGAAAATCACAGCAGCTAAACATTAAAATGGAAAGGTATTTTTAAAAAAATAAATGTAAAAATTGCTTGTGCAACAATTATATGTTATATAAGTATAATTTAACAAAAGTAGAGTTTTTCTTTTAAATTGAAACCTTTACATCTGTAATCCATAGCCACGGACTGTTTTAAATATACTAAGGAGGAAATAAGTCAAAATTGCCAAATATTCAAATGAGCAGACTGGGACAGCAAGCATACCACAGAACAATGTACATTCACATGTTAGACATATGTACCTCAGAGGACACCAGCTAGCTACTAAATGAAACATGTTTCTTATACACAGCTGCAATAGCCACAGAGTATCGAAATATGTCATAATATAATGGGTGGATATTATAAATATGTGAGCCAAACAGATGCTTTTGGGAGCCAACTAAACAGTTTATCCACAGAAGTCTATTCATTATATCCAACAAAATGAAAGAAGGGGATTTGTGTCCAAAAGAGGCTAAAGCAAGATATATATGGTCAATAATATTCTTTGAATAAAAATATATTGCCGTTCTAACAGGGGTTTTCATTAGTTTCCGTTCAGGGTTTGGCAAGCAAAACTGATCTTCAGAGAACTATTTTACACAACAAAGCTTGAAAGGCTAAGTCCACCATTTGCAAAAAAAAAAAAAAAAAAATTCACCCACATTTAGAGAAAAAAAAATATGCATTTCTTGTTTGTTTGCAAATGAGCCTCAAAATCACAGTAACCGTGATCAGTGGAATGCAGGTGCAATGTCAGGCTCCTGCATATATGGGTGTAACTTGGTCTTGGTGGTGCTAGCCTTTAAAGGCAAGTCTGATTTTCATAGCCACACCATGTCATTCATTTACAGATCTGTGGATGAATTACAAGTCCTGTCAGCCACCATGGCAGAGTTGTAATTTCAATTGGAACACACTGCCTCAGCTCTCTAACAAAGTCTGTGATTGTATTGAGCTAGACAAGTGTGCAGCAGCCTGGTATTGCACCCATAATCTACTGATCGTATTTGCAATGCTTTGCAGGCTCCTTTGCAAAAATAATACATACACGTATATTTGCCTTTAAAGAAGGCCTGTATACAAATGGAAATTTAAAGGTAGGTTAACAGTTTGGGATAAATAGAAGTGTTAATATACTTTCCTTGAAAATATGATACTCCAGGTTCTTTCCAGTACTGGTCAAATGACCATACAGTATATTGCTAAGCATTATGCCATGTGATCTTTATAAAGGGCAAGATCAGAGATAGCTTGTCAGATCCTTATTTTATGAAGGGTTTAGGAATTTTTGAAGGATAGTATTTGACATTGTGCTAATTACACTCCACCGTTGGGCTGTAGAGGTTACACACTATTTTCCCAATATATCCATTATTAAATGTTTCATTACAAATGTTAAAGTCAGCTGGGCCCATTAACTATCCTTAGGCACATCTGAAGCTTATTTCAAATACATTCTGTTAGGCCCCTTTCACACTAGAAGAGCGATCAGGTCCACCTGTCTTTTTCAGGCAGACCCAGTTGGACCTTCCAGTATCCTATATAGAGTGGAGGATGTAAACAGACAAGTGTTCGTTTACACACTCCTACATCCAATCTGCTAAGAACAGACGGATGTAGACCTGTTCCGCATCAATCTAGCAGATCAGATGGTAGTCGGATATAAATGGAGAGGCAGTTCACCAATTGAGGAGAATGGGCAGTGTTTGTTCTGCATAAGTGGAGTGGACATGAACAGCCATCGACTGGCTCAACAGGGATCAGCGGACAGATCCCCCGCAAAGCAAGTGGACTCCAACGACCACGCCCCAAGTGGAAGAGGCTTTAGCCTGCACTGGTGACTTTCCTACATTCTACTCATTCAAGTACTTGTATCTCCCTCAGTTTCTGTTGCAAACTATTAAAAGAACAGTATCAAATCCTTCCAAAAAAAATGTAATATTTTGTTAATTGCGTTTCCAAAGTATAAATTACCTCCTCCCAACAGCTTGCATCAGTCTTAACTTATCTTTTAACAGAAAATGATGAGTTTAATTTTATAATTTTTAGCTTCACTAGAGGTTGCTAGGGGTTCCTTATGCAATGAATAATTTCTGTCTTTCAATAACCACTGACATCAATAACCTTTAAAATGTCCATAAGCAGGGCAGTCATCCCACTGATTAACAATGTAAGGTAGTCCCTTCTCCCACCGACCACTAAGAGGTCACTACACTGACGTCAAATGTAAATGGAAGGGATCGTTAAAATTTTCAGTGCTTCCTGAGTGGGGTTGGCAAGATATTTGCTGGGGGGACATGTCAGCATTACGGTCTAGGCTGGAATTTAGGAAGATTAAATTTTTTTTTGGCTTTAAAATTACCAAAAAAATTTCTATGCACATAAGGGGCCACTGTAGTTAAAAACAAACTGTGGAGCTCTGACAAAAGTTGAATAATTCCCATGCTATAGGTGTAGGCCATTTATGAACCTCACAAAGCCTGACCTGAAAACTCCCAAGATGTTGCCAAGCAAGGCCTAGTCATTACTGCTCACCATCACAGGAGTGAGCTCTCAAAAACGGAGCTCAGAGGTACTGCATCAGAGCCTGACCTGGAAACTCCCATGGCGTTGCTAGGATGCTGCTAAGTGAGGCCTAGCTATTACTGTTCACCTTTGCTAACACAGGAGAGAGCTCTTTACGTTTACGCTCAGTGTTTGAGAACTCACTCCTGTGAAGGTGAACTCCCTTAACAAATGTCCTGGGAGTTTTCAGGTCAGGCTTCATGAGGTATGCAAATAACTGTGCAAACTGTTGGCGCTACAAAAAATCCTGTATAATAAAAATAATAAACAACTACAGCAAGGGCATTATCCAACTTTTGTCAGATCTGCACAGTTTGTCTTTTTTTATTTTTTAAATTTTTGTTGGAAAACTTGTGTGAAACAGAACTTTAAAGTATTTCTAACATTTTAATGGAGTTATTTAATTTGGCTCTTCTAGACAAAAACAGTACTTAACAGAGCTTAAAATAGAGAGTCTCCCGATGAAGGAGCCTACAGCAATCCTAACTACTGCCCTGCTTCAGACCTCAGCGTAGACACAGAGGGCCGGCTGACAAGCTTGTGCGTATGTCTTAGGAGATCAGCTTTTCTGCTTGGCGCTGCCAGCTTGCTGTTTACAGCACCGAGCATCAGTGTCTGCTCTCTCTGTGCCACCTGAATTTAGCTGCCTTTTCAATCCTCGGGAGCACAAATATGAACATCTACTTCAGAGCAATGTCTGTCAGGGAAAGAAATAAGTGACAAGGAGCAAGCCCTGTGCTTAGGACTCAAAAATTCCCCCTGTGTACCACAGCTATAGATCACTTTTTTTTTTTTACGACACTAACACTCTGAAAGAAGGCGAGCTGCATGAGCGGATTTTATATGAATCTCTGGGACTTGGGCCGTGGAACAGGCAGTTATTGTTAGAACTTGCGGTAATGCAGTGTTTGCTTCCGTCGCCAGGGAAACGGAGGCCTGGAAACAGATAGCTAAAACAGATGTGCTGCGAGACATGAAGTAACTGATAAGTATGATCCAAGAGCACGGGGCCCTTTTTCCAAAGATCTGCGCTGTGCGATACGCCCCCACTGCTCCTATAAAAGGGACAACACTTTTCCACACGACACAAGGTTTTCGGTGATAGCTGTAATTGCCGCATATATAAAAAAAATTATTATTGCTTATTAAATGACAATTACAGAATGGACTGATTTCCAAGGCAATATAGCAGTTACTTAAAAGCAAATTAAGGCCATAAAAGAAGAAAAATGGTCCTTAAGATGGACGTAACATATTGAAAATCAGGCACAATAAAGGTTTCTGCTTTTTTGTTACTTTCGATGCCAACATAATCGTCTTTTATTTCACATCCTTTCCACTTGATTTAAACGGTGTGTTCAATTCTAGAGCGCACGGAAGGAAAATGGAGAGAGATGTGTTCTGCCTGCAATAATCGTGCAGCATTAAAGTGACTGTTATCGCAAAAACTTAGTTGTAGACTATCAATATATATCGCTCACCCAAATATCTTTCCATCGCCATATGCCACTTTGCGACATTTCAATAGTTGAACGCAGCGCCTTGTTTACATAGGCAGAGCTGTGTTCTGTCAGTCTCCTCAGAGATCAACAGGTGCAGGCGCTCATCCATTGGATGGCACCTGCTGAACGGCTTCTGCTGTGTCCAACCACATGCCCCACCATGGCAGAAGTGCAAAATCACATTTATATACGTGATTTTGCACAGAACGTCTGCCCTGTAGCAGTAAATCTGCTATAGGGCAGACGGCAAGTGGTCAAAGGGTCAATACACCCCAAAAGTGATATTTTGGTAGAACAAGGTGGGTTAGATGGATACAAAACACATGCTATAGGAGACTCAAAACTGAATGATCAATACTTAATTTTGTAAGCTCTTTCATTCATGGTCTCTCCTAGAAAGTTCTGCTATTGGTTTTAATCATATTAATGTACATGGGAAAAGGACAAAATCTTTTCTTCACAAATATATGTATGAAGACATTCCTATATACATATTCAAATAGGCTGGTGTCATTGGGCTCTTTTTCCGACATCCTCACAGTAATGAAAACAAAAGTTTTTTCCACTGAAACGTAAGCCTCAAGTCACGTTGTACTGGTGCAGGTGTGAATTTGCCTGTAATGATCCAATATTTGTTCTGTGGGGGCCTGAAACTTTCCTTTAACCATTAGCCGCCCGGCCAATACCCGTTTGGAGGCCGCAAAAATGCTGCAGATTTCCGGGGTATACGGGGTATATGTCCTCCCACACATGCGCAGTTCGCACGGTTGCAGAGCCGCGCAGCGGCGCGATACGTCACCGGCCGTGTACCTCGGACACGGCCGATGACAGATCTGAGTACCGGCCCCCGTTGCCAGTACCATGTGAACTGCTGTGACCAATCACAGAAGGTCACATGACAGTTGTATACAATGAATGGCTTCATTCATGCCATCCATTGTATACTAGTGCCTAGCTGTGAATGGTCACAGCAGGTCACATGCACATGTCATGTGATTAGCTGTGGCCAAATCACAGCTAAGCACAAAAAAAAAAAAAAAAAAAAAAAAACCAAAACCTGAATGAATCGCTATCATTCAGGTAAATGCTTGCTTATAGCAAAGTAATTCTTTGCTATAAGCAAAATGTGTAAAAAAAAAAAAAAAAAAAAAATACTGATTACTTCCCCAAAGCAGTACAATGTTACTATGGTAACATTGTACTACTTTGGTCATAGTAAAATATGAAAAAAATTAAAAAAAAAAAAAAAAATTAATAAAAAAAATATATATATATATATATATATATATATATATATATATTTTTTTTTCATACTGTCACCAGTCAGTGTCGCTGTTCACCGCTGTCAGTTATATGAGGACACTGTACTGCACTGGTGACAGTATGTAAAAAAAAAAAGTGAAAATAATTTTTTTAATTTTTTAATTTTCCGAAAAATTATGACAAAAAAAATACTTCAAAAAACTCGCCATTCCTCTTATGAAGTATGTCGGACTGTCTACTCTGCAATAAGGGGTCATTTGGGGGTATCTGTACTATTCTGACTTTCTTGGACCTCAAGAAATTAGATTGGCTGTCAGTACTTTAGGATTGACCAATTTTCAGATCTCTACCATAGTTTGTGAGCTCTATAACTTTCCTACAAACTAAATTATACATCCTAATTTTGGTTATTTTCACCAAAGACATGTAGCAGAATACATCTTGGCCTAAATTTTTGGTCTTTTTTGTTAATTTAGCAAAAAATAAAAACCCCAGCGGTGATTAAATACCACCAAAAGAAAGCTCTAGTTGTGTGAAGAAAATAATAAAATTTTAGTTTGGGTACAATGCTGTATGACCGTGCAATTGTCATTCAAAGTGTGAGAGCGCTGAAACGTGAAAACTGGCCTGGGCAGGAAGGTGTAAAATTGCCCGGTATTGAAATGGTTTAAGGGACTCCACTTCTGCATATTGTGTCCCGCACTGAGCACTTATCTGACACACACGATAGGAAGAGTATGGTTCATTAAAAACTATCTATATATATATATATATATATATATATATATATATATATATATATATATATATATATATATATATATATCTCTATCTACATCTATATCTACAAATACACAGAAAAATATATATGTATCCATCTCCAATGTCAGAATGCACTGTTACCTTAATGTGCCACACCCCACTTCCATAAAACAGTTGCAGGCCAAGAAACTTGGTTACAGACAGCGAACGTGTGAACACGGTCTATAAAAGTCGCTGGATCAAGCGGACACTGTGCAGGAGAAGGAGGAGGGCAGCCTGCTAAGAGGAACATATGAAGAGGTGCTTTATCAAGAATTTATGTCTTTAGCTTAACCCTACAGCTGCTGGGAAGCCTGCAATTAATGTCACGGCCAAGTAGCACAACCAAAACAAAAAATTTACAATCGACTTTTATGTTGTAATCTACTTAAGTGAGCAGAGAAAAAAGCCATACGTTTTTTGTTAAAGGAAAACACAGATCCAGACGGGATGGCTTTATAGTGTGTAGAATGACATTATATTAGCTTAGTCCTATAATACCGCTGGATCAGCTCACAAGTGTTAGGCCCAGCCATAACGCCCCTCCGCCTCGCTGCTATAGGTTTACATTCACAGCCCATTTTCATCCCGGGGAAAACTGTAACAAACTGACATTTTTCAAAGCCAATAAGATGATCTATAGTGTGTCTTACTGGCCGCCGGATAACAAGTATTTCATTCAATATATACATTGTGCGGAATTTGATTTCGGAGATGTGAAATGGTAAATGTCTTTGGCAGCGGCCGATATTATTCCCTACCGCCACAGAGCAATAAATGGTAGCCCGCTGCCCTAAGCTGAACCGTGGCCATCACTTTCTACCCTTGTTGAGTTAGTATATAAAAGCTTCATGAATCAGGGAACACATCTGTGCCTGTCAGGCACCGTTGGCTATAGTTCTGAGGTAGCTTGTACGTCTTCCAGCCAAGGAGCGGCAGAAAAATTATAATAAGGTGATGTCTACAAGTCTGCACGATAAGGTGGGAACACGGCCAGAAGGGGATGGAGGCACTAAAACAGCCTGTGACTTCTGAAAATATAGGAGATCTAATGTGCAGGTCAGAAGTATTATATGTGCGGAGCACCAAGTAAAACATACTGTGTGCTATACAGAGGAATATAATCCAGCTGCTTAAAACCTAAAGGGAATAAGTAAACATAAAACCCTAAACATATAACTAATTAAAATTGTTTATTACTGTGTCTGAAAAAAGTCTAGTATAATGCCTATGACAGCCAATCAGCATCACTCTAATATTGACAAGATAGATTTGGATGTGATAATCTCCTAAATGGCAGCACAGATGCCATTTTGAGACATTCTAATAAGTTTTGTTCAACTTTAAAGCTTAGTTCAATTTTATTTTGGCAGCCCAAAGGATATAACCTACTTCTAATGACGTGTTACCCATGTTCTGTCAGCTGCCATTTTGTGTACAAATCTTCTGTGCAGTGACTCTGGATACCCCCCACAGAGCAGTGAGCTTTCCAGCACTGTGGTTGATAAGATCAGCTGCAAGTACAAAGCATTGGCGATTCTCGCCACTTTGAACACTCTCACCTATTAACAAAACTCTCACTATTTTTTCCCAAGACGAAGAGCTCTCCGATTGGAGGAGGTGGGTTCTGTCATTCATCCTGCCAGGAGGACATGGGACAAACTTTACTAGAAGGCAGGCCATGAGTTGCAGGAAAGAAAATAGATTCCTCCATCAAAACAAGCAGTATTGATGAGGGAAACCCTCCCATGGAGCTATTGTGTTCTCCCATCCAGGAGATGACAATTACTGCTAGTGGTTGTAGGTGCTGGCAATAATCGCATGCTAAAAATCAAACATGCTGGTAGTACCCAAGTCGATCGATGGATCAACTTGGGTACAATCAGCCTGCCCATAGATGGATCAAATCTGTACTGGTCCCTGCTGAACTGGCGAGATTCGATCCATCCATGGCTGGCTTAAAGGATCACCTTTTGACCAAAAATAATAAATACACATTTTTTTGCAGGTAAAAAAAAATGTGCATTATTTTTGGTTGCAGCAGCCTGTAAAACTTGCACCAGCGATCAGCAGATAGCTGGTGCCATGCAGGTCTCCTGCAGACCTGTCACAGTGTCATGGTAGTCTGGACTTGTAGTTCATTCATTCACAGAACACTGATGCAGCCATGCCACACTTTTAAAAAGTGACAGCTAGTACAGGGAACCTCTCCCCATACTGCAGTCACGTGGGGTGGCTGGAAGGGGGAATCAGGCAGTGGCTGCAGCATTGGGAAACAAACATGTTCCCAAAAGGTGAACGCATTTTTTAAGTTATGCCTTTGGAGCTGCATAGGCAGAAGAAAAAAAAAAAAAAAACTTAAGTTTACAGTAAGATTTTTTTTAGTGGAAACAACCCTGTAGTGCTTGAAGTGTTATATTACCTGGTCCCTCGCTCTATGCTGTGGTCCCACCAACCCATACGTCACTACTATGCTCTACAATGAAGTTGTAATGGAGTGCTGGGAACTAGTTTATAGAGAGCTGCCCTTGCTGCCAGCCTGCAAATTATCTTTTAAAATGGTGAGCCCTGCAAAGGGCACTGTAGTAAGAGCGCCATCAATGTTTAAAGCAACACAAAACCATAATCAACAATTATTTTGCTCAAAAAATTGCTTCTTACTGTGCTTATAATTCTCCTTTTGAGGTCTTCTGCATACTCCCAAGAGTGTCCTCTTCCCCTTCACTACCATTTTTTTTTTCTTTTTTGAAGGAGCAGTGCATGTACTTCACAGTCATGTGCACAGCTGTATTGACCGTTACCATAATTTCTAGGGTCCTCCTAGAGACCCTAAAAAAAGACAAAAGTCCATCCAGTTCAACCATTTAAAAAAAGTTATAATCCTATACCCACAGTTGATCCAGCGGAAAGCAAAAAGAAAGCAGCAAAGCATGATCCAATTTGCTCCTGCAGGGGAAAAAATTCCTTCCTGATTCCCCGAGAGTCAATCGGATATTCCCTGGATCAACGTTACCTATAAATGTTAGTATTCAGTTATATTCTGTGTATCTAAGAAACAATCCAGGCCTTTTTTTAAAGCAATCCACTGAGCTGGCAAGAATCAACTCTTGAGGGAGTCTATTCCACATTTTCAGAGCTCTTACTGTGAAGAAACCTTTCAGTGTTTGGAGATTACATTTCTTTTCCTCCGTAAAGAGTGCCCCCTTGTCCTCTGTGATTACCTCAAGGTGAATAACTCTACACCGAGTCCACTATATGAACCACTGATGTATTGATACATGTTGATTATATCCCCCTTTAACCTCCTCTTCCCAAGAGAGAATACAGTCAGTTCCTCTAATCTAAACAGTGCACTGAGGTCAGCTTGCACCTTTACTGAGGATTCATTGCAATGAGACTTGTGTGTTCTGCTATGCTGGATCCATTCGTCTATCAAAAGACTAGAGGTTGGAATTTAGTGGGTGGTATTAGGCTGAGGGAAGGATTGATTGAAGAAAAGATACTTGTTGGTACTGTGTGCGTCCACAAGTATATATGAGGTCTATTTTGGGAATGAGCATTAGAGGAGGCTACTGGGCACTATAGAGGACGAAAGTAGCCATTCTATACCATGAAGAGAATGGGAGCAAAGTAAAATGATTTTCATAGGTGCAGATTGCTGTGACTAATACAAGGTAGGTTTTTTTATGATGCAAAATACAGACTAGAATTTTTTTTTTCTTTCTCCATTGTGAATTTAGTATCGCTTAAATACATCCAGTTGACTTACCAAAGTAAGTCACACAAGTAGCCATGGCATTCTGGGGGCTGTTCCCCTTTTCGTTAGGCTTGTGGCAGAAGAGATAAGGACCAATTGACCTAGATGAATTTGTTAAGACAAACCTATTGTGTAGGAGGGCTTATTCAGGACAACGATGAGAGAGTCCAACACAGAGTCAAGTGGACCTTTAAAATATTGTTGGCACTCAACTACTTTGACTGCCTTCTTGACTCTTTTGTAGTCATGTAGGAACAAGCAAATGAACACTTAGGGCCCAGTAGTGGACATGCTATCTGACACACTTGAAAGTATCAGATATGAGTGAAGGCCAAATCCTGTGCAAGAGAGCAATTATTTCAGTTGTCGCACACAGGAAAGGCACATTCTTTAAAATTGAGGCACCAGTTTTTTTAAACACTAACAAAGTTGCTTTAAGCCAATGCTACCATTTAGGAAAATGTACAAGGAAGCATTAAGGTTTAGACAATCTCATTCTCACCTGCTGGACAGACTAAGAAGCTCGTGTTTTTCGGTCACAGGTGCCTTTTTATCTAGCTCCCAGATCAGCACGTTGATGAGATGAGAATTCTTAATGACAATAGGAACCTCTTCAAACATGCTTTCGAAGGCAATGCTTGCCTTTTTCAATCTGCAGACAAGAGACAGGGCACAATTGATCAGAAACACAGCAATCAAATTGATTTAAAGACTGAGAAGCAACTGGTAATATTCAGCTGTATATATTGGACTTCCTGTAAGCTCTATGGAACAGAATCATCATCTGATGAATGAGGGACATAAAAAAAATAAAATAGATACTAATGCATGCCCTCTTCCAAAGAGCTATTAGACTTACCTACTCCAGCGGCCATGTCGCTTACCTTTCCAGCTCTACAGTCTCCATCAGACTCTTCAATGTTCCATACTTCCAATAATATCTAATGGAGGATGCAGTGCTGGAAACCTTGGAGACGTAAGAGACATGTCCAATTGAGGAGTTTTTTTTTTTTTTTTTTTAAATAACAGGTTTATACTTGCATGCTCTGTGCAATGGAATTACACAGAGCAGCCCCGAACCTCCTCTTTTCAAGCACCCTGCAGGCGCACTTGGCTCTTCTTCTTGAAGTGCTACCATAGGAAGCTGCCTCCTATGATGGCACACATGCGAGGGTCGGTTTTGCTGTCCATATCCCACAGCCACAGGATTTGACCGACAGCAGCAGTACCAATGGCTCCTGCTACTCTCAGCAGGGGGGAAGAGGAAAGAGCAGCTACAGACAAGCACAGCGCTGGATCGAGTGAGGAATTGTGCAAGTATAACGAGGAGTGAGGGGGTGATAATTTAACCTAAACATTTTTCATACATTAAAATTATAATAAAATTATAATACATTAAAATGGAACTACACTGTATCTAAGCATCACAAACCCAAAGCACTATTTAATTAATTTTTAATAGTCAACGTAAACCCAGCCATCGATCCATGTCTCCGTGATTTGTTTGGCTGAGAAATCACTTAGAACCCCCCAGCATTTCAGGCCGTGGCCATCTTGAGTAAGGGCAGATAATTCATAAAGCAAAATGTTCAGGCTTTACAACCACTTTAAAGATTGTTACAATTTGTTTTCTATAAACATTAATGAAGGGTTAGAACCTCTGTCAAGTTTACATTGTAGTCTACCCCATCTGGGAAATCTCCTCTGACTTCCTATACTAGCAGTTACAATATATCAAAGGTTTCATTCCCCTTCACTAAAATATATTTTTTGGTGCAAGGGACCTTCATTTCAAAGAATGGAAAATTTAGTACTAAAGGACACAAGAACCAAAAATAGATCATTCAGTCCTGCATGGTTGCTGGCAGGCCCGAATCACAGGTGAGTGTTTATATTTAAGAATGCAGTAGTAAAATGTACCCACCAGACACCCCAGCTACCACACACAGTTATGGTCATTAGCCAAAATGGTTTGAAGATGCCCCCAGTGAAGTCTTTAATTTAGAACAACAAATATTTGGATAATGCCAAGGAATATCATCTTTGATATTGTCTTGTGACAGGTGGAAAAATTAAATTACTGTATGGAAGTCTCATTACTGCAGCCCCAAAAGATATTAGACTGCCAGTAATCCAACCCACCTAAGCACATCCAAAAGCTGAGCAAACACGATCGAAGCATCCATTAGGCCAGGGGTGATCAAAATTTTGAAGAGCAAGGACCACTTAAGGCATTTGTTAACGGGTCGTGGACCACAGTGAAATTAAGCGGTTCAGGATTTTGAATAGCATAATGAATATATTCCTCCTGCAGCCGCAGGGAGAGGAGGAAAAGCCGGTATTTGGTGGTTGCAGGAGGATAATGGAGAGGATTGGTTCCTGTATATGCCGCCCCCACCGCCTTTCCTGTCAAAGCGTACAACAGAATATGACAGGGACAGGTGAAAAAGCAGCCTAATGGTTGTTAACCCTTCTATTGGAGCCAATATGCCCATTGCAAAAGCGCAGTGTACGTGTTTAGCCACCTCCCACCCGTCATATAAGGAAATGATGGGAGGGAAGCAGCACTCTCGCTCTGGGAGGACGTCATCCCACTCTAACTGTGCATGAGTGCCCCTGGGTGCGTGCGGTGATTGGCGGTTACCAATCACAGTAAAGACCTGATGACGTTGGTTCTGTCATGAGATCAGCTGTGTTCAATCACAGCTGATCACATGTAAACAGGAAATGCAGGTTATCGGCAGTCCTTTCCTCACGCTGAGGGGACATCTACACTGATCAGTGCCCTGATGATCAGTGCCACTCCATTAATGCCACCTGTCAGTGCCCATCAACGCCAGTTACCAGTGCCCATCAATGCCACATATCAGTGCCGGTTATCAGTGCCATATATGAGTGCTGCCTTTCAGTGCCCGTCAGTGCTGCCTGTCAATGCCCATCAGTGCCTCCTCATCAGTGCTCATCACTGCAGCCTCATTAGCCTCAAACGTTTGTTTAGCAAAACATAAAAAACCCAGTGGTGATTAAATACCACCAAACGAAAGCACTATATGTCTCAAAAAAGATAAAAATTTTGTTTGGGTGCAGTGTTGCATGACCACACAATTGTCAAAGTGTGACAGCACTGAAAGCTCAAAATTAACCTGGCCAGGAAGGGGGTAAAAGTGCTCGGTAGGCAGGTGGTTAAAAACCCTGACTTTTTTTTCCCTCTGGGACAGGAGCTCGCACTACAGAGGAAGCATTGGCTTATGTAGCTCAGCTCCCTCCATGCCTGCCTGCTTCCTCCACTGTGGGCACCGGTTCGATGCACTCTGATACTCTAAGATGGCAGGTTAGCAAGCCCAAATCACAATCAACGAGTTGCCAGCCCCGGGCATGTGCTTCGCTGGTTTGAGGTCGAGGGCCACAGGTTGAGCTCCCCTGCCTTAGGAATTGTATACAACACCAATCCCTGCCACTCACCTACGTCCCAGTCTGTTCAATATCTAACTCATTTCGGTTCAGTGTGGGAAACATTTCATTGAGAAATCATGTATTTACTGGGAGAAGGAGAGCACACTGCAGGTGTAAAGTCTCAATAAGAGAAGGGCCACTAGTGACAGGAGAACAGGAAGATAGATATTGATAAAATTTGCTGATAAATGTATATGGCAAGATCTCCTCAAGTACCCAGCTGTGCAGCCAAAGGCCGGCAGCAGAACTGACATGCAGATTGTTCATGATTGCCGTTTTCTCCTGACTAAGCTACAGCCAATAAGAGTCAAAGCTAAACCCCAGCACTCTTCTGCAAATAAAAATTTAGCTGCCTGCACGTAGTCATCTATTGATTGTCCATATTTTAGAGAGATTGATATATATATAATTGATATATATATCAATTACTTATTTTGCGCCCCCCTCCCAAAACACTGCAGCTACAGTTATGGCGCTAATACGCATACTGCTGGCAACATACTCAACTCAATGCAAAGTGCAAGGGTGCTCGGAATTTAGAAGCAATGTACAGTAGCACTGTTGCCATATCATCACATGAGATGCACAAGACAGACCGCATGGACAGCAGGCGTAGCAGGTGTTTGTGGGACTTTTTGGGCAGTGAAACTAAAAGCATATGTACTTAGAAGTGGTGCAGCACATTGCTTTCAATAGGAGTGGCTCTGCATTAAAATGTTGAAGTATCACTAATCTAAAGGGATAAGGACTAAAATAAAATATAGGGACAGAGTGAAGAGAATTCTCAGGAGGTATGATTCTTGAAGCACACGTGATCAGGTTTCCTCCTACGGCTGATGAAGGTGTTTTCTACAGCTTACCTCGCACCTCCCCAATGTGAGAAACAAGCAACACAGACACTGGGAACACGTACCCTTCCACACTGAAATCTTTCTCCTTGCAAACTTCCATCAGTTTTGGAGTCAGACGATAAGCCTTAAGTGAGAGTGAACCTTGACCGGTCTTAATGGGATCTAAACAAGCAGGAAAAGAGAACGTTATTTATGGGCACAAGATACAAGTCTATGTCCAAAAACTCCTTCAATAAACAGAATTTAAAATCTGCTGTTATTTAAAAAGTCATAAATATGCATTATCCAAAACAAAACATTGCTTCAGAGAAAAATTGAGGCAACAGGTAAAATCTTTATGCAATTGGTTAATGCTACTCGGCAAACAGCAACAGTGTGGATGCAAGGGATCATGGGAAAATGTATTTCTGGTTAATGTAAAGTCATGGCCCTCCTTACCTTCAGACAGAGCAGGGCTTTGGGCAGGTCTTCCAGGTGGGAGTGAATCCAAAGGCTACATGACAATGGAAACCACATGGTTTTTAATGGTGCCCGTTCAGATCAATGCAACTCAGCACTGTGTGATTTTGGAAAAAGCTCCTGTATTACTTTGGTGCGATTCAAGCGCTATTTTGGTCCCATAGAATATGCAAACCACATTTAACGTTGCGCTATACAATTGCACTGAAACTCTTACTGGAGATAAACTTTTTGATGAAAATGATCCTTTAAGGTGGCTATAAAGAACTCCATTTTTACTGAAATCACAAAGCATTAGGAAATATAAAATACCGTATATACTCGAGTATAAGCCGAGTTTTTCAGCACATTTTTTGTGCTGAAAAACAGCCCCCTTGGCTTATACTCGAGTCAACGTCAAGGGGGGCGCGTACAGGGGTGGGCAGAGGGCTGCTGTCTCTTACCTGGCTTCCACGATGATCCATCCAGGAAGCGCTGCTCCTTCCGTCACTCCGGCTACTCCCTCACTCCTGCCGCTCGGCTCCGCCTCCTCACTGGTGATTGGCCGCCAGAACTGTAGCTCAGGAAAGGTACACAGGCGGCCAATCACGGGCGAGGAGGCGGAGCCGAGCGGACCCACGAAAATCGAGTGAGGGAAAAGCCGGTAAGTGTGCAGTGCAGAGGTGCTGCTGCAACCACATATGCTGGCTGCAGCAGCACCATACTGCAACAGGGGTCAGCAAGTGTCATTGGTGTCAGTGGGAGGAATAGTGCCGCATCATTGGTGTCACTGATACTAATGAAGGGGCATTATTCCTCCCACTGACACCAACGATGGGGCACTATTCCTCCCACTGACACCAATGATGGGGCACTATTCCTCCCACTGATACTAATGATGGGGCACTATTCCTCCCACTGACACCAACGATGGGGCACTATTCCTCCCACTGATACCAATGATGGGGCACTATTCCTCCCACTGATACCAATGATGGGGCACTATTCCTCCCACTGACACCAATGATGGGGCTTATACTCGAGTCAATAGTTTTTCCCAGCTTTTTGTGGTAAAATTAGGTACCTCGGCTTATATTCGGGTCGGCTTATACTCGAGTATATACGGTAGTGGTTTCCAGTGACAAAATTGCTGTAGATGTTCCCCCATGTCGATTCAATCTTCTAATAAACCGCACAAAAACTGTCACTTTAGCCCTGGTTCACACTGCTGCGGCCTGTCAAAACATATTCATTTCAATGGGTGCCGTCATTATGCGATTCAAGTCGCAGCAGCAAAAAAAAAAAAAAAAAGTTCCAGGTTCCCTGACTACTTTTCTTTGACTATGGTGCAACTTAAGTGCCACAGATTGCAATGTTACATCACAAAAGTTGCAAGCAAGTCGCAGTGTGAACCGTGTCTTACTGTTCACGATCGAATGGATGCAGACAATCAAATCTGTAGGTGGAGGGTTGCTTAGTTTCTTGATAAAATAAAATTAAAAAATTAAAAAATGAAGGGCCCTTTCCCACCTGCGCATTCCACTGTGGTGCTATGCCATAGGCAGGTTAACGAGTATATTTTTTTGCATTGTGTTAAAGCAACTCATTCATTTCAATGCATAGCATCAGATAAAACTGGACCCGTTTCTTTTTTTTTTTTTTAGTGCAGTATGTACGTTGGGGTGCTCTGCAGCACAGTTCAAATGGCACCCACTGTACTGTAGGGTGCCATCCTAAATGAATGGCATCGCTATGCACAGAACTAAGTGCTGCGCATTACCCAAACTCAATAAATGGGACTAAATGGAAAAATATTTTCAAAAAGTATGCCGTTCCAGCAGCAGTGGCCAGTTAAGTCTACATGGTGACTGAATGGAGAAGGGCTCTCATAATAATAAGTTAATGTAAATTACAATGATTATCCCTGTTCAACCTCTCGCCAAGGAAATCTGAACAAGGTCAAACTGTGCAAAACCCAGAAGGCTCGGGGAGCCGATGCATGTTCAAACTGACGCCAGGTTAAAAAACTCTGTACCAGACGTGTACTCCGTAGAGTATACACAGCTGTAAACGTCCTGGGGCTGACAACTAATACAATAAACTTACAACAAGCTCCCAAAGACAAGAGCAGCCAGCTACTGCCCTTAAAGGGGCCCACATCTATTTCCCCAATTCCCGTAACATGGAATTATTAAAAAGTACACTTATATAGTTGTTTGCAAAAAGTCCGGCCACCCATGGAAAAAGTCATGTTTTACTGAAAAATTTTTTTTTTTTTTATTGTAAAATTTTCACAATGACTGCACAGGGAATACATTTAAATCTGACCTATTTCTGCAACATCGTAATGCAGCTATTCTTTACTTACTAAATTGGATTAACATCAATTACTGCAAATCTATAGGTAGATCGCAGTACATCAAGAAAACCCTAAAATTTGTGCATAAGCCCAATTTAGTTCAAGAGTATGAAAATACATAAACATTTGGGGGTTTTTAAATTTATAAATGCTGCAAATACATATATGTTAATCTGACAGCGAATTCCTAATTTGCAATTTCAGCCAACACTATAGTGGCTCTGGTGCACTGAGATCCCAGGCAGTGTCATCAACCCTTGAAAACACCCCATTGGATGAAACGTGATGGAGGCAGAGCCTGTGCCGACGTCATCATGCCTACCAGAGGTGACGGCAGTTCTGGATTAATGTGTGATTGCCTGTTTAATGTGAGTAGATAAACAGTATATTGACATAATAAGCAACAGGTTGCATTATGGAATGCCTACAGTGAAGGAAATAAGTATTTGATCCCCTGCTGATTTTGAATGTTTGCCCACTCACAAAGAAATGATCAGTCTAAAAAGTGAATGGTAGGTGTATTGTAACACTGAGACAGAATAGCAACACAAAATTCAAAAGAAATGCATGTCTAACAAATTATGCACTGATTTGCATGTTCATGAGGGAAATAAGTATTTGATCCCCTATCATTCAGCAGGATTTCTGGCTACCAGGTGTCTTTCATACAGGTTACAAGCTGAGATTAGAAGCAGTCTCTTAAAGGGAGTGCTGCTAATCTCATTTTGTTACCTGTATAAAAGACACCTGTCCACAGGAGCAATCAAACACTCAGATTTCAAACTCTCCACCGTAGCAAAGACCAAAGAGCTGTCCAAGGATGTCAGGGACAAGATTGTAGACCTACACAAGGCTGGACTGGGCTACCAAACTATCGCCAAGCAGCTTGGTGAGAAGGTGACAACAGTTGGTGCAATCATTTGCAAATGGAAGAAACACAAAACAACTGTCAGTCTCCCTAGGTCTGGTGCACCATGCAAGATCTCACCTCGTGGAGTGTCGATCATGAGAACAGTGAGGAATCATCCCAGAAGTACACGTGAGGATCTGGTCAATGATCTCCAGGCAGCTGGGACCACAGTCACCAAGAAAACAATTGGTAACACACTACACCGACAAGGATTTAAATCCTGCAGTGCCAGCAAGGTCCCTCTGCTCAAGAAAGCACATGTCCAGGCCCATCTGAAGTTTGCCACTGAACATCTGAATCATGGACTGGTTGAAAGTGTGGTGGTCAGATGAGACCAAAATCAAGCTCTTAGACATCAACTCAACTCGTCGTGTTTGGAGGAGGAGGAATGCTGCCTATGACCCCAAGAACACCATCCCAACTGTCAAACATGGTGGTGGAAACATTCTGCTTTGGGGGTGTTTTTCTGCTAAGGGGACAGGACAACTGCACCGCATCAAAGGGACGATGGACGGGGCAATGTACCATCAAATCTTGGAGAGTACCTTCTTCCCTAAGTCAGGGCATTGAAAATAGACCATGGATGGGTGTTCCAGCATGACAATGACCCAAAAAACATGGCCAAGGCAACAAAGGAGTGGCTCAAGAAGAAGCACATTAGGGTCCTGGAGTGGCCTAGCCAGTCTCCAGTCCTTAATCTGATTGAAAATCTGTGGAGGGAGCTGAAAGTTTGAGTTACCAAACGTCAGCCACCAAACCTTAAGCACTTGGAGAGGATCTGCCAAGAAGAGTGGGCCAAAATCCCTCCTGAGATGTGTGCAAATCTGGTGGCCAACTACAGGAAATGCCTGACCTCTGTGAATGCCAACAAGGGATTTGCCACCAAGCACTAAGTCATGTTTTGCGAAGGGGATCAAATACTTGTCCCTCATGAACATGCAAATCAGTGCAGAATTTGTTAGACATGCATTTCTTTTGAATTTTTTGTTGCTATTCTGTCTCTCAGTGTTACAATACACCTACCATTCGATTTTTAGACTGATCATTTCTTTGTGAGTGGGCAAACATTCAAAATCAGCAGGGGATCAAATACTTATTTCCTTCACTGTATTTCTTTTGTCGGAATAACATGCATGGCGGAGGTGAAGTGCTGGTGCTGAATCCCTGCTAATGTGTACTGTGGTTCCCAAGTGCCTGTGGAAAATCCTGTTGTGATCCTCACTGATGGTCTCTGAGCCCTAAATGGATGATCCCAAATAAAAAAAAAAAAAAAAAAAAAGACTGTTTTAAACCACTTATAATCTGGATCTACTTAATTGGTAAGAGGATGCATATGGTTGTGGTGATGGTAAAGCTCACTGAAGCTATTCCTACTTATCACATGTGGAAGAAACACAGTTCACAGTTGTGGAGTGGTGTTAGAACTCTCCTGAATTTACAAGTTTATTTTTCTTTTGCATTTGGACTTTGATTTATGTTACTAGTGGTGGTGGAACCCACGGAAAGTACATGTATTGTTTTATTGTTATGGGAGTTACCCATTGGGGAGTGGGGTATTTTGCTTGAAAACAGCATGGTAAAGCTGGAAGCCGTCATTAAAATCTGATTTGTTCTAAAACATGCAATAAGTTGTAATTGGATGCGGAACCACCCATGTGTCAAACCATTCTGAAAAAGGAGCAGCTTAAGGCTCCATGCACACTGGGTGTTAATAATGCTGGTAATGTTAGCTATGTAAAATCATGTTAAAAACGTGAGTTTTCTAGCTGTTTTTCTATTAACAAAAAAGAAAAAAATATTTTATTTTTTTTTAAACCCAAAAGGGGGGGGGCAAAACCGCTGGTTTGCTTGCCGTGATTTACTGCATTTTTTCAGCTTTCTAGTGTTTTTACAGCTAAAAGACGCCTCTAGAAGCCCACCAATTCTGGGGGTTTTTCCAGCCAAAAAACGCTGATTACAGTCTATGTTTGCATGGACACATAGGATAATATGCTGGGGAGTTTGCTGCCTGTAGAAAAAACGTCAAAAGCCAAAAACAGCCGCTGTGCATGAGGACTAAAGTGATATTCAAAGCTATTTTTTTGTTGGGCCTAAAAAACAAGAAAACAAAAAAACAAAAAAACAAAAAAACAAAAAAAAAAAAGGTATACTTATCTGCTCTGTGCAATGATATTACATAGAGCAGTCTCTTAGCACCTCTTTGGCGGTGCCCAGATGGCATTGGCCTCTCCTCCAGGTGACTTGTCAGCAAGCATGGTGCTAAGGGGTGGGCACTTATGCAAGCGTGCTCCTGCATAGGACTGTGTGTGTCCATAGACAAACAGCGCTGGTAAGCCCAGCCCTCTTTCACTCCTCATTGGAGTTTGATAACTGCAGCAGAAGTCTCCTGATACTGCCTGTTGCACCAGGAAGAGGAGAAAGTGGAGCTGTATTTGAGACCACGCTGGATCAAGAGAGAAGGCTGGTGTTTCGAGTTTTGTGGGGCGGGGTCAAGTAGAGGAAGGTTTTAACTTTAATGCAGAGAATACATTAGGGTAAAAGCCACTTTAATACTACTGCAACATCAGGAAGGATTTCCTACTTAACCATAAGCCACACATCTAATAACATCCCTTTGATGTACTACATCTCAAACATTAATCACAGGTGCATAAAACTGTATCTGTGCAATAATAATATAAAACAGAGTATAAAAAAAAAGAAAAAAAGAAAAAGCAATTAGTTAATCTATTTTCTAGTGTCTGCAGTTTCCACTGCCGATGAGTAGAGGGAGAGAGGGCGTGCTGAAAAATGAGTACAATTTCAATGCTTGGCTTATTAGCATGCAGACTACAAAGTTCTCCAGCACACAGCGTGCCTCCGGTGCATCTCAAATCAGCAATACAATGGCCACTGAGCTGTCTTTCTAGTTCACACAGATACAGATCCCTCCGTACAAACAACGTGTGTCTCATGTCCACAGGCACAGATAGCTGGTCAGGGGTGAGGGAGCAGACAGGCGCTGCATTTATATGTACCGGCCAGTTTGCTTTTTACAAGCTGCACTCTTGCTTTGCGTCTGGATATTTACGGTGCGCAGTGCTTTGTGAAACAGCCCGATCGTTTAGGGGTGATGACCCTGCATAAGTAGGAATAAATAAAATGTATTTCATGTGAAGCCAGCACCTGCATGCAACAATGAACTATATTATTAGGTATTCTGGTTGCATGGTCTATTAATGTGACTAGAGGTTCATGAAACAGACGAGACAAAAAAAAAAAACAAACTATTACCATTAGCAACCAGAATCTTTATATTATCTAGGCTTTATATTATCTGGGTTCATTAGATCTCACCACAAGAGCACAAGGAAATCCTCTCACCCATTTCAATCAGTGATGAGTCCTGTGCTTACAGGAAAAAAAAAAAAAAAAAACATCCAAAAAGGTATTAACTGCTACTAAGGCCAAAGGACAGGCTCAGCGTAGGCTAGTGTATACGTATGCATAGATTTTAGTGAGTGTACACACATACACCTTATTGCCAAAAGTATTGGGACACCCCTCCAAATCACTGGATTCAGGTGTTCCAACCACCTCCATGGCCACAGGTGTATAAAACCAAGCACCTAGGCATGCAGACTGCTTCTACAAACATTGGTGAAAGAATGGGTCGCTCTCAGGAGCTCAGTGAATTCAAGCGTGGTACCGTGATAGGTTGCCATCTGCGCAATAAGTACATTCGTGACATTTCCTTGCTACTAAATATTCCACGGTCAACTGTTAGTGGGATTAGAACAAAGTGGAAGCAACTGGGAACAACAGCCACGAAAAATGGCAGAGCGGAGTCAGTGCATGCTGAAGCGCACAGTGCGCAGAAGTCACCAACTGTCTGCAGAGTCAATAGCCAAAGACCTTCAGATTAGCACAACAGTGCGTAAAGAGCTTCATGGAATGGGTTTCCATGGCCGAGCAGCTGCCTCCAAGCCTTTTATCACCGAATGCAATGCAAAGCGGCAGATTCATTGGTGTAAAGCATGCCGCCGCTGGACTCTAGGTCTGTGGAGACGTGTTCTCTGGAGTGACGAATCACATTTCTCTGTCTGGCAATCCGATGCATATGTCTGGGTTTTGCGGTTGCCAGGAGAACGGTACTTGCCTGACTGCATTGCACCAAGTGTAAAGTTTGGTGGAGGAGGGATTATGGTGTGGGGTTGTTTTTCAGGGGTTGGGCTTGGCCCCTTAGTTCCAGTGAAGGGAACTCTTAAGGCGTCAGTATACGAAGACATTTTGGACAATTTCATGCTCCCAACTTTGTGGGAACAGTTTGGGGATGGCCCCCTTCCTGTTCCAACATAACTGCGCACCAGTGCACAAAGATCCATAAAGACATGGATAAGCGAGTTTGGGGTGGAGGAACTTGACTGGCCTGCACAGTCCTGACCTCAACCTGATAGAACACCTTTGGGATGCATTAGAGCAGAGACTGCGAGCCAGGCCTTCTCGTCTGACATATCAGTGCCTGACCTCACAAATGCACTTCTGGAAGAATGGTCAAACATTCCCATAGACACACTCCTAAACTTCATGGACAGCCTTCCCAGAAGGGTTGAAGTTGTTATAGCTGCAAAAGGTGAGCCAACTCAATATTGAAACCTACGGACTGACGCCATTAAAAGTTCGTATGTATGTATACACACACACACACACACACATTTGTAAATAGAGGAAAGGGTAGAAACTCTGTGTGTCAACATTGGGGAGAGAACCCATCGCTTCCTGTCCTTATAATCAGAAAAGCAAAGATTTACAATGACTGTTTAGATATTACGATAAATCTAAGGCCCAAAAATGATTTCTTTTTTTTTAGTTTTGGATAGTGACAGAGGGTGGGTTTTTCCTGATCTCTGTCAGTGACACAAAGATTTGCACTATTTGTCCTGGTGATTACGGTCACTGGGACAGAATGTTTAGAAAAATAAAAAAATGAGTTGTCACCAAAAAAGGAACAGAGTAGAAATCTTTCAACGGGGAACACATAAGATGGGATTTCCCTCACTTTGGAGAGATTTCTTCCCACTTCCTGTTGTGTCTAAAGGACAGGAAGTGAATGGGAAAAGTCCCATTGTTTCTATAAAAAGGATTTGCGAGCACCCAACTGGCTTCTGAATTTGATAATTTATCCACATGTGGCAGCGATAAGTAGTGTTCATCACCAACTATCAGCTACACAAGCTTTTGTAAAGTGGCTTTAAGATGGTTGTAGAGGACACCTGTCATGGGAAAGAAGTGCAGCCTGTGACTGCTGATCTCCAGGTTATGTCTAGCATTAATATATTCTGAGACAAAGACCCAAAATGCAAATGAGATCAGAACTTCTGATCCGTATAACTGTAGCAGCTAGCACTTTTAAGTAGGGCATCAGTAGGGGTAGCTCCTATATTTCTCCCATGAAAGGCTTATCTTAGGTTCATTACAGACGCAAAATGATTTTTGCCTGTTGTGATTGGGCAACAGTTTCACATCTATGAACAGCAGCAGGCATCACCGCCTAAAGATCTCAGGTGGAAAATTGTGATTGGGAAGATCAAAAACCTTCCCAACAGCTACAGATTGCTTGAATGTAGATGAAGCAGTCTTCACTGCGACAATCCTAAAAGTACATAAATATGAGGGAAACCGCGGGCACAGCAGAGGATGGTTGGTTCATGCCCTTTGATATAGAAACATGACTCAAACAGAACGCCAACATAAATGCCTTAAAGCGGACCTAAAGTCTTCCATAAAGCTCACCTATTTTAGACTCTTGCACTCCAGGAGTGCTCTAATCTAAACTGCTGACAAAATCTCAGTAATCAGCTCCCTCCAGCTGAAGCAACCAGGTCAACGCTGGGAGAGGTTTGTGTTCAGTCAGTTGCCTCTCCTCTGGCACATCACATACAATCTGACATGGCCAACTGCCAGGGAGGAGGGAAAGGTGGAAAGCAGTTACTGCTGAAACAGAACTTTCTTTTTGTGGGGACTTGGGTGGGATGGAGAAGCAGCTTTCTCAATCGTCACCTAGACTTCAGAGCCATCCAATGCAGAGGGTCCACTTCTCCCATTAGAAGATCCTCTTCTCCCATACTGACTGGCGACCAGGGTGACTAGGCTGCCTAACACACCTACTGGGGTGGGACCTTTTCTGTCCTTCAGTTTTCATTTTTTTCCTAGATTTATTTATTTATTACAGGTAGTTGTTTAGCACGGTCAATTTATCAAGAGCTTTAAAAATATATATTGGACATTCACATCAGTCCTGCCCCCAAAGAGCTTACAATATAAGGTTCCTAACTCACATTCACATATACACATACTAGGGCCAATTTAGGTTGAGTATATTTTTATTTCACAAATTAAACATATCACATCAAGACAATGGCAGTAATTGAAAATGTAACATTATAAACAGTTATGTAAAAAGATCAAAAAAGATTTTGCGGACATTTTCTATAAAGCCTTGCAATGAATAGCAAAATAACATAGACCAATTTTGGATGGGCATATTATATAAAGAGGGAGGAGAAACAAAAAGGAATAGGAAGGAAAGTGGAGAAAAAAAAAAAAAGGGGGGGGGGGGGGGTCGGGTTTATGTGTGTGAAAGCTCTCGGTAACACAAATTCGGAGACGGAGCCTACTAAGGAAGGAAACCAAAACCCACTCAACTGCAGGGGGTAGGGGTACAGATAGTTAAGAGGTTAGGGATTGAGTCAGACAGTATCTGAGGACACTAGGGCTTTCAAAAGGTGGAATAATGCTCAAACATTGACCAGATTTCCAACTGTATCCCATGTGCCACTTTCTTGTGCTACAAGCTCCTCCATGCCCATGATATAATGGACCCAGTGGGTATACTAGGGCCAATTTAAAACACAAGCCAATTAACCTAACCACACATCTTTAGAGTGTGGGTGGAAACCAGAGTACCGGTCGAAAAACCCACGCGGGCACAGAGAGAACATGCAAACTTTGTGCAGATAGTGCCATGGATGGGACCCTCATGCAGCTAGGCAGAAGTGTTAACCACTTAAAAACACTGAGCTGCCCGGTTAAAGACAAACAGTCAATCGTGAAGACTGCCATAAGTGACCGATCCTTTTATATAGCTAGCTGCCTGCCTGTCATATTGATGCATTGGCTGCGGTGTTTTCCAAATCACGGACCTGAAATTCTAACATGGACACTCATTTACAGCATACGTGTTCAGAGTTTGACTTGCAGTATTGATGAGACAGTCCCTGTACTTGACTCTCAAGACAGGGTGACTTAAACTGCTTGCCTACAAGCCAATTTTAAAATTTTTCCCATACATGTTAAAAATCTGCATTGTTTACTACAAAACCTTACCTAAAACCTACAGACATATAATTTTTAAAAAGAGTAATGTTTGCACAAATAGAGTACAAGCAAAATGAAGAAGTAATCAATAAAAATATTTGAAATAAGTCATTGTGTGTATGTAATCCAGGAAGTTATTATACAGGATTTATATAGTGGCAACAGTTTACGTAGCGCTTTACAATATAAAGGGGGATCATCTGTTGGAGGTGACTCAAGTACAGTTCTTAGGTGAAGGTGGGGCAGGCTTATCTGAAAAACTGAGTTTTCAAAGATCGTTGAAGGTGGACAGGGTAGGAAATGACCGTACATACTGGAGCAGGGAGTTCCAGAGGATGGGAGAGGCTCTGGAGAAGTCCTAGAGGCGAGTGTGGGAGGAGGTAACAAGGGAGCTAGAGGGCAGGAGGTCTTGGGAGGAACAGAAAGGATGATTTGGGCAATATCTGCAGATGAGGTTGGTGATGAAGCTGGGGGCAATGTTGTGGATGGCCATATATGTTGTGATTAGAATTTTATACAATGGGGTAGAGGAAGCCAGTGCAGAAATTGTCAAGAGAGGGGCTAGTTGTGAAAATAGATGGCCAGCAGACAAACAAAACTCAGGATTTTTCAGGCAAACATATTAGATTGTCAATTAAACGATGTATTGTAATTCCAATGCTGATGTTATGAAACTCGACAAATTAGAATATCATGCAAAAGTTCATTTATTTCAGTAATGTAACTTAAAAGGTGAAACTAATGTATGAGATAGACTCATTACATGCAAAGCAAGATAGTTCAAGCTGTGATTTGTCATAATTGTGATGATTATGGCTTACAGCTCATTAAAACCCCAAATCCACAATCTCAAAAAATTAGAATATTACATGCAATCAATAAAACAAGGATTGTACATAGAACAATATTGGACCTCTGAAAAGTAGAAGCATGCATATGTACTCAGTACTTGGTTTGGGCCCCTTTTGCAGCAATTACTGCCTCAATGCGGCGTGGCATGGAAGCTATCCTGTGGCACTGCTGAGGTGTTATGGAAGACCAGGATGCTTCAATAGCAGCCTTCAGCTCTTCTGCATTATTCGGTCTCATGTCTCATCTTTTTCTTGGCAATGCCCCATAGATTCTCTATGGGGTTCAGGTCAGGCGAGTTTGCTGGCCAATCAAGCACAGTAATCCCACAGTCATTGAACCAGGTTTTGGTGCTTTTGGCAGTGTGGGCAGGTGCCAAGTCCTGCTGGAAAATGAAGTCAGCATCCCCATAAAGCTCGTCTGTGGAAGGAAGCATGAAGTGCTCCAAAATCTCCTGGTAGACTGTTGCGTTGACCCTGGACTTAATGAAGCACAGTGAACCAACACCAGCAGATGACATGGCTCCCCAAATCAACACAGACTGTGGAAACTTCACACTGGACTTCAAGCATCTTGCAGTGTGTGCCTCTCCATTCTTCCTCCATATTCTGGCTCCTTGGTTTCCAAATGAGATGCAAAAGTTGCTCTCATCAGAAAAGAGGACTTTGGACCATTGAGCAACAGACCAGGTCTGTTTTTCTTTAGCCCCGGTAAGACGCTTCTGATGTTGTTTGTTGTTCAGGAGCGGCTTGACAAGAGGAATACGACATTTGAAGCCCATGTCCAGGATCCATCTGTGTGTGGTCGCTCTTGATGCACTAACTCCAGCCTCAGTCCACTCCTTGTGAAAGTCCCCAACACTTTTGAATGGCCTTTTCCTGACAATCCTCTCCAGGCTACGGTCATCCCTGCTGCTTGTGCACCTTTTTCTTATACACTTTTCCCTTCCACATAACTTTCTATTAATGTGCTTTGATACAGCACTTTGGGAACATCCAACTTCTTTTGCAATTACCTTTTGAGGCTGTCCCTACTTATGGAGGGTGTCAATGATGGTTTTCTGCACAATTGTCATGTCAGCAGTCTTTCCCATGATTGTGATTCCTACTGAACCAGACTGAGACCATTTAAAGGCTCAGGAACCCTTTTTGCAGGTGTTATGGCTTAATTAGCTGATTAGAGTGGGACACTTTGAGCCTAGAATATTGCATCTTTTCACAATATTCTAATTTTCTGAGATTGTGGATTTGGGGATTTCATGAGCTGTAAGCCATAATCATCACAATTATGACAAATCACAGCTTGAACTATCTTGGTTTGCATGTAAGGAGTCTATCTCATATATTAGTTTCACCTTTTAAGTTGCATTCCTGAAATAAATGAACTTTTTCACGATATTCTAATTTTTCGAGTTTCACCTGTATATGGCAACAGTCATCTAAATGACTTTCAGTGATAAGCAACGCTCTCTTAACAGCTGACCATAGAAAACTATCAACTTATATGCAGCTCCCTCTAAAGTATGTGAAAAGCATTCTAATTTCAGCATGGTCTTTAGTGGCCAGGTGAGATGACAGATCTCCCAGAGGGTGATAATGGGTGCTTGTACGGTCAGCACAGCTCATTATTGCACATATCATATTGTTAAATTCTGATAAATCTCTGGGTACAAGCATCTGTGCCATTCTTCCCATTTAGAGCCGGTATAGAAGTTGTTAATTGTACAATATGCACTGTACAGATACTTTGATGAAAACGGCTGCATTCGTTTTTTGTTTTTCACCTACTCACTGTACTGTATCTATGATCTGCACTATACAAAACACTACCACCCTCAACTCCATTATACAGAGGGGAGTTATTTAGTAGTACAAAAACAAGAATAGCTGAAAAAGCAGATAACATTCCTTAAGATTTGCGTTAAGTATGCAGGAAATTACAAGGGCACCAAATTGACGGTGCTATACAAGTACCTGTAACAAATAAATATATTAAAGTGGTTCTAACACCTGAAGGTTTCTTACCTTAATGCATTCTCTACATTAGAGTAAACAACTTTCAGTGTGCAGCAGGAGCACCGGCAGGGGACCCAAGATAAGGAGGATCCAATTGCACAGAGCAGGTAAGTATGTTTGTTTTTTTATTTAATGATCCTTTACGATCACTTTAAATCTTTGTTCTTGGGTTTGGATATACTTTAATTCAAATGTTTGGCAGGTTTATCGCACCCTGCTAATGTTGGACAACCTAATAACTGCTGAGATAAAATATCAACCACAAAAGCAGTGCATAGTTTTTAACAAGTCAGCTGACTCAGACTTGCATTGTGAGTACAAACAGTAAAGCAGTAAAGCAAAACCACTATGTAGCACTGCAAAGCAGGAAGCAGAAACTTCATATGTAAGGAGCCAATGCCTCCCACCATGTGCATTTATAACTAAACGCTATATAAAGAAAACATAAAAACACTAACCACATATTGATAATTTTTTACATCAAGCTAGTTTCTATTGTCACAGGCTCATGTGATTGTTCTCTCTGCTCCCTCTGGGTCCATCTCCAGCCCTGCCAGGTTTCACCCTCATGCTGCAGCCCTGTCACCAGGCCAGCAGTCACATTCTTCCTCCCTGCTTGATAGGGAGATGGTGGAGATATTCAATAGTCAGCTCAGTGGCCAAGATTCTGCTCCTGATGGTCTAGTTTCATCCCCTGCTCCTCTGGATGTGCCCCAGCACTACTCGGGGGACTCTGCAGCAAATTCCCAAAATGAGCAGTGAGAATAGAGGGAATTAGAAAAAGCTACCACTAAATTAACATCTGACCTCAAGCAGGATTTTAGGGAGAATAGCCATCGCCTGGAGAATAATCGAAAATACAGTTGATACTATTCACAGAGTGTCGCAGAATTCTACCAGGATTGCAGACTTATACGGTCACCTTGAGGATGCTTATACCAAAATAGACGACCTTGAGAATCGCAACCGCCAGTGCAATTTTCGAATTAGAGGCCTACCAGAAACGGTTAAAGATATCGCTGCTTTTGCCTACGACCTCATATTGTTAGCAGTTCCGGATACTGACGAAATTAACACGAAGACTGATCGCATCCATAGAGCTTTGATCCCCTTAAAGCCTGATGGATCCCCTCGAGATGTGATCATCAAGCCTCACTTCTTCAGAATTAAGGAAGCGGTGATGTGTTACACCAGAGAACATCCTGACTTGGAAATCGATGGATATAAGATTCAAGTCCGCTGACATTTCGCAAGCTACCATCCAAAAACAGAGGGCGTTTAAACCGTTACTTTCACCTTTGATCTAGAGAGACACACACACTATAGATGGAACTATCCATTCTGCTTGCAATTTATCTACAAATGGCAAATCCTATGCATTCTCTACGTTTTCTGAAGGGGAAAAAATCTTATTGAATTTTGGCTTTATTTTCCTTAGCCCCCATCACGGGATCCTCCCAGAGCAGACGGCCCTCCTCCTCCACTCTCGCCTTTATGGTCTCCATCTCCCAGGAAGAAGAAATCTGCTGCTTCACACTCCAAGTCCTGAGGAACCTGCCAGTTATCACACGATTTTTTTTTTTTGGCGGGGACCTCTCTGTGGTCCTGTCTGGGGACACTGGCCTCCGCCTTTGTTGTTGTTTTGTATTATTGGTACTTGAATTATGCACTTTAGCTGTATTGATTCCCAACTGTTCTGGGTTGGTCCTTTTTTGTGCTAGAAATTCTAGCTTTTGGCGTCAGGAAATTTTCTGATGAATTTGCCTTTTTTATAGACCCCATGGTGCCGGGAAGAGTCTATGCACTCTCTCTACTTAAAAGACTCTCCCCATTGCTTTGCTTTGGTGGAGACTCTTCCGTTCCTTGACGTTTGTCTGGAATACTTGAATTTCAGTTGTTTTGTTTTGTATATTGCTCATTAGCTATTTAGGTGGATGCTGGCCTATTTTTGGGCTCAGCATCTTTTGTTTCTTCTCTCTTTTTTTCTCCTTTTCTCACGATTTCTATGTGAGGGTCACTTCGAGCTCTTCTATTTGGATCAGCATTCCAAATATCCATATTAGTGGATATACAAGTCATGTCATCACTGCTCTGCCTTTGTTTACATGTCTACACTATCCTACCGATAGTGTGGTTTGTCTTCTTTCTCATAACGTGCAAGGCCTGGGTTCCCCCTCTAAACGTCTCAAGGCGTTCACTCGTTACAAGTCCTTAGGTTCACTAACGCATCCGATTAAAAAAAAAAAAAAAAAAAAGAGGGGTAGCGCTCTATCGCTTATCGTTTACCGAATATAAAGCGATACGGGCCGAGAAAGGCCAATATTTATTAAAGGCAATCTGTGGGGTAATTTGGTGACTTTTCTGATTTACCATGCCCCCAACATGAATCAATTACAATTTTTCCAATCCTTGTTTCAAACTTCATCCCTGGAATTGGAAGGTGATAAACTTTTAGCAGGGTACTCGAATTTGGCCCTGGATCACACGCTTGATAAATCACATCTACTAAACCTACAGCCCCTCCAAAACAAATTGTGCATTTGCACAACTTTTGTATTGTTATAACTTGATAGACACGTGGAGGGAGGCCAACCCCACCTCTAGAGACTACTCCCATTTTCCTAGAGCTCATAATCGCTATTCGCATATTGACCACATTTTTCTCCCTACGGAGATGTTGTCTAAATTGATTTCGACTAAAATTGTGGTAACACCGTGGTCGGACCATGACCCAGTGATGTGAACGCTTTCTAACTTAACTGTCAGCTTGGCTAAGTCACATTGGCGATTAAATGAGTCCCTTCTTAGCAACAAGTCGATTCACCTCGACATCATAGACCACCTGAAACCTTATTTTACTATTAATAAAGTGGAAGACACGACTCCTGCTATTAACTGGGCAGTTCATAAAGGCTCTGCCCGAGGTTTTTTTTATCCAACTATCTTCTAGACTCTCGTGAAGAGTTGATTTCTGCCAAAACTAGGGACTATGAAGCTTTGCTAGCCCAGCACAAGAATAGCCTGTCCCCGAATCTGGTCCACAAGGTGGAACACGCTCAACTAGAATTTAACATTTGCCGCACCACGAAAGCAGAAAAACAGCTACAATGGCTGAATCATACATTTTTCACGTGGCGGGACAAACCTGGTTCTCTCTTGGCACGTAAGCTTTCTGCTAAACACACCTATTCAGCTCTTCCTAAACTCCGGCTTTCGGGAAGTCAAATTTCACAGGATACTTAGAAAATCCTTCAGGAATGTAATACTTTTTATACCATTTTACATAGCCAACCCCGGCCTGTTGAGCCCTCTTTGCTTCAAGATTTTTTGAGACCTTTGCGGCTTCCCAGTATTTATTTCAGGTACTTATATAGCGCCGTCAATTTACGCAGCGCTTTACATATATATTATACATTCACATCAGTCCCTAACCCTCAAGGGGAGTACAATCTAAGGTCCCTAGCTTACATTCATACATACACATACTAGGGGCAATTTAGACAGGATCCAATTCACCTACCACCATGTCTTTGGAGTGTGGGAGGAAACTGGAGTACCTGGGGGAAACCCACGCAGGCACAGGGAGAACATGCAAACTTCAGTATTGCTGAAGATCACAGAACTCATGGAACAGACCATAACTAGCGAAGAATTAGGTGGGGTTCTTAAACTGCTGACGTCACATAGGTTCCCTGGCCCCGACGGCTTACCGAATATTTACTATAAAACTTTCCCTGAACAGCTTCTCCCCCATATGACTCTCTACTTTAATCCCTTGAGAGAGAATGGTGTGATTCCTTTGGTGTCCTTATTAGGTTTAGGGATAACACTAATATAAGCCTTGTTTTTATCCAAAGATATTCTTAACTATCAACCTATCTCGCTTATTAACTGCGACCTGAAAATTCTGATAAAACTTCTGGCATTGCGCCTTAATTCTTTTTTAGCACAATATATTCATAAAGATCAATCGGGTTTTACACCTGTTCATGAAACATTAGATCATATTCGCAGGGCCATAGCTTTAATTTCTGCTGTCTGCTCTAATTGGGATGCCCCTCTCTCTCGGGAATTTTTGCTCCTTTCTTTGGACCTTCATAAGGCTTTCGATAGCTTAATTTGGGACTATTTGTTCACTATCTTCCATATTTCCAAGCCACCCAGATTGTACAATTGGCCTATACTACCACTACGGGATCGGATCTCGTTTGAGTCTCTACTTAAGCTCTTTCCTGTCATCCTTTAGCGGTCCCACATTACTCTGTCTCGTTGTCTGTCTGGGATAGGATACGCCATTGCAAGTCCCTAGCCTCCTTGCACACACCTTTAGCCACAGTGTTCTGTAATCCTGAATTTATCCCTGGGCTGGTCCCATCTGCGTTCCAGTGGTGGATTAATAAAGGGTTACTGAAGATAGGAGAATTCCTCCAGGGTACCCGACTCTATCCTCTTCAATATTAAGGATAAAATGCAGATGCCTGCCACTGAAATTTTTAGATCTTATCAAATTGACTTTTATCCACTCAAAAATTGCCTTATTGGATGAACCACCCATCCTGACCTCTTTTGAAGTCTCCTGTCAAGGTAACAATTTGGCTAGAAGCCATATCTCTTTGGTGTATGCCCTTCTCGCTGATCTGAGTTATAAAATTCCCTATATGGACCAATGGGAATGGGACCTGAATATCAGCTATTATATCTCAAAAACTTTGGACAATGCTAAAGCTATGTCTCGCCAAACTATCAATACCGCCTTAATTGAGGCGAACTATAAAACATTATTGAGGTGGTACTTGGACTCCAAGTGGAGTATATGTTCCACGTCTGGTGGCAATGCCAAATAGTAGTTAGATTTTGGATCTGCATATTTAATTTGATCTATTCGGTGACGGGTGAATATACGTAGGGCTCCGGAGACTGCCCTCTTCCATAAATATCCCACTACAATTCCTAAGAACTCCATTAAGCTGCTTACCTATAAGTTGTTAGCAGCAAGAATTACTATGGCTAAAAATTGAGTTCTCATATCCCTCTAGAATATGTTAAACCTAAATTGAACTGGATCATGAACAACAACAAACTTACCTGTATTCTATACAACAATACTACCTTTGACAACGTGCCATTGCACGAAACGCCTCAGAGCACCAGCCTGCCTTGCCGACGCCAACCTTAGCTGCTGGAGCCACATGTTTGGCCAGCAGCCATCTTGAAATTTGGAAAAAAAAAATTTTCTTTATGCATGAGATGTACCCATCACATTTGACACAAATATCCATTTGCTATCTGCTACCATTTGTGTGTATATGCTATTTGCATTTACTGACTGTAGCTGTTGCCACCTGCTGCTACATGTTTGTTAACACACCTGTTACTTCGATATGTGATTACCATCATTGGGCTGAATAAACTACTACACTATATCAGCTTTTTGTCCTGGTTCCTGGTGGCTTTTTTGAGCTACTTAAGATGGATCTCCTATTGTTGCTGAACTCACCTATTGCCGGGTGTAAGTAAAACCTGCAAGCAGTTTCCACCATCGGAGAGGGTCTACTGAGAGGTCTGGAGTAATGTCCCTGGGTATACCAAGCGCCATCGGAATGCCACATTCTAACCAGGTTCCAGATGACCACTAGTGTCCCTTATACTACATGCGTAAAATCATTTTACGTCTGGTGAGTGCAAGCACACCCCTTTCTTTCTTATCACAGAAATCACGTGCACCTTATGATTATATGATGGAAGTTTAACGTGATTGTTTGAAATCTTCCTTATTTGGGAAAGCTAACGCACCTTTTGAATGATTTTAAGGACCTTTATTGATCTTTTTATCATTATTATTATACAGGGTTTATATAGCGCCAAGAGTTTGCTCAGCGCTTTACAATATAACGGGAGACAATACAGCAACAACACAGTTCAATACAAGAGGGAAAGGAGGGCCCTGCTCCTTGGAGCTTACAATCTAGGAGGGAGGGGCTAGTGGTACAAAAGGTAGTAACTGTGGGGGATGGGCGAAGAGTAGTTGGAAGAGTAGAAGATTCCATTATTAGCGGAGGGCAGGATAGGCTTCCCTGAAGAGAGAGGTTTTCAGAGATCGCCTAAAAGTGAGCAGAGTAGGCGACAGTCTGATAAATTGGGGTAGAGTTCCAGAGGATAGGAGAAGCTCTGGAAAAGTCCTGATGATGAGCATGGGAGGAGGAGACAAGGGAGCTAGAGAGCAGGAGGTCTTGCGAGGAGCGGAGAGTACGGCTTGGGTGATATTTAGAGACAAGATCATTGATGTAATTTGGGGCATAGTTATAAATGGCTTTATACGTTATTTTTAATGTTTTGAATTTCATCCGTTTGCCAATCCCTCCACTGGCTTCCCATTGCCCGAGAGGGGTAGCAGATACAGAATGGTTAATAAGGTGGATAAGTCTGGCAACAGCATTCATGATAGACTGAAGAGGGGATAGCCTGCGATTAGGTAGGCCAATGAGGAGGGAGTTACAATAGCCAAGGCGATATATAACAAGGGAGTGAATAAGTTGCTTAGTGGTTTCCGAGGTTAGGAACGGCCATATCTTGAAGATATTGCAGAGGTGAAGTCTACAAGATTTGGACAGTGATTGGATTTGGGGGTGAAAGGACAGATGGGAGTCTAAGATTACATTTAGTACCCTGGCATGAGGGGAGGGACTGCTGATTGTGTTATTGATCTTGAAGGAGAAGTCAGGAGAGGTGGCACGGGCTGGGGGAAATACTAAGAGTTCAGTTTTGGAAAGATTGCGTTTGAGAGTGACATCCATGCCGATATGTCGCTTAGTAGGTTAGTAATGCGGGAGGAGATTGAAGGAGTGCAGTGAGGGGTAGAAAGATAGATTTGTGTGTCATCAGCATAGAGATGGTACTTAAAGCCATGGGAGTTTGTCAAGTGACCAAGGGAGGAGGTGTAGATGGAGAAGAGGAGGGGTCCAAGGACAGACCCTTGAGGGGCCCCTACAGAAAGACGGAGTTTAGAGGAGGAGGCACCGTTATAGGTAACGCTGAAGGAGCGCTGCGATAGGTAGGAGGAGAACCAGGAGAGAGCAGAGTCTCTGAGGCCAAGAGAGAGAAGTTTTTTGAGGAGGAGGAGAGGATGGTCAACCGCAGAGAGGTCAAGTAGTAAGAGTACAGAGTAGTGGCTATTGGTTTTAGCGGTTAGTAGATCATTAGTGAGTTTTAGTAGTGCAGTTTCAGTGGAGTGGAGTGAGCGAAAACCAGACTGTAAAAGGGTCAAGAAGGTTGTTGTCGGTGATGTGGGAGCTCAGGCGATTGTAGACTAAGCGTTCTAGGAGTTTAGAGGTAAATGGCAGCAGGGAGATGGGTCTTAAGTTGTTCATGTTGGTGGGGTCCAGGGAGGGCTTTTTAAGTATGGGAGTGATGTGCGCATGCTTTAGAGGGGAGGGGAAGGCACCAATAGAGAGGGAAAGATTGAAGATGTGAGTGAGGGAGCATAGGATGGAAGAAGAGGGTGACCGTAGTAGTTGTGAGGGGACAGGATCCAGGTGGTGAGACGGGCTTCTGAGAAAAACTTAGTGACCTCTTCGTAGTAGCAAGGTCAAAAGAGGAAAGTGTTGAGGGAGGTTTAGTATAAGGTATGCTAAGTGGGATGGATGTCTGTGCAGTGGCGATGCCCCTACGAATTGTGTCAATCTTGTTTGTGAAATGATTTGCAATCTCGTGAGCAGTGAGTGAGGTACTGGGTGGAGGTGGAGAAAGTAGAGAGTTAAAAGTAAAGAGACGACGAGGACTGGATGACAAGGTATTAATAAGAGTGACAAAGTAGGCTTGTTTGGCAACATGAAGGGAGGAATTGTATGTTAAGAAAGCAGATTTATATAGGGTGAATGCTTGCTGGGATTTGGTTTTACACCACAATCGCTCCAGCGCACAACTATGTCATTTAAGATTTCTGATGTCGTCAGTCTGCCAAGGTTGTAACGGTCGGGGCCTGATGCTTCGTGTTGTTAGAGGAGCAAGTGAGTCTAGTGCGGATGAAAGCGAATTGTGTAGACAGCAGTGGCCAGGTCAGGGCAGGACAGGGGAGAGATTTTGTCATAGAGGTGGTCAGTTGCAGAGTGGAAAAGGAGCAGGGTTCAAGTTGTGAAGGTTTCTGCAGGTAATTGTTTGCCGTTTGGAGGGATAGGTGTTTGAAGATGAGGACACTGTGAAGGTGATGAGATTGTGATCAGAGAGAGGAAAGGGGGTGTTTGTAAGGTTGTAGGGAGTGCAAAGACGGGAGAAAACAAGGTCTAATGTATTCCCATCAGAGTGAGTGGAGGACTGTATACATTGTGCTAATGTAAAAGATGAGGTTAGGTTGAAGAGTTGGGATGTAGCCGGGTTGTTGACATTATAAGGGATGTTAAAATCTCCGAGAATGATAGTAGGTAGTTCAGAGGAAAGTAGGGTAGCCAGGCAGAGAACATTATATGACATATAATGCATTTATATGATATCGCTGTCACTTTATAAATTATTTGCGGTCTTCATTAAGACATCACTGATGTATCACTTGCTAGCGCACTATTGTGCGCAATCGTCACCTATATTTCACTTTATTAATTTTAGCGCTGCATTTTTGATTAAACAATACTACTAAATTTGACAAAACATGGGACCCATGGGTTCAATACATCTCTGTACCTTGATCCTGCCCTCAGTGACCCTCTATCTTCTTTTGTTTCTTCTTTCTCTTCACTTCTTTCTTTTCTTACTTTATTAGGTCTTTCTCACTCCTCCGTGTAACAAGGTTGGGTGAGCCCATTTGTATTGGTTCTACAACATTTAGCATGTTTTTCTTAATGTTTATTTCAGGCGCTTCATGTGGCTACAAGTATTGAGTCTTATATTTGTTATAGATCATTGTATTTGTCTTTGATGTTATTTGTATTTTGAAAACTTTTCAATAAAAACCATTGAAAAATAAAAAATATATACATCAGATATGCTTTTTTTGCTTTGACTGTCACTGTTTGACCTGGCAATCGAAGGCCGCTAAAAGTTTGGACAGCCCGTTTATAGTTTAACAAAAGCTAACAAAGCTTTAAAAAACCTGTTTATTTCACAAAAATAAGCTTTCTTGAACATTGCTATAAAGCGCAATATAATCACATAATAGATTTTTCATACTTTGTGAAGTTAATAGAAGATCTGTCTTGCGTTTCAGATGTGCCCATTTCTCTACAGAACATAACTGGACGCGTCAACCGTTCAAGCAGAAAGGTGACAACAAAAACGAGACAGAAGACACTTAGACAAGTGGAAAATTCATCAGGCTGTGATGTCATCTTTCCAGCCAATCTAAGTACACTAACAACTTGTTCTTTAACATAATTCCAATTGTTAACATACTGAAATAATTTGAGGGCAGCAAGCAAGATTGATTGCGTTCATTAGTACTTTTTCTGACAGATACACAGGACCTAGCATTCGCTGCTCAGCTGGAAATTATAGGCAGGACCAACAGATATGGCGAAGAGAGCGTTGAGAGTGAGGGGGGACGGGGGGGGGGGGGGGGGGGACAGGGGAACCATAAAGCTGTTAAATTGCCTATGGTTCTGATACAGAGCAGAACATCTGGTCTGGAGAGCTTGAGGAAACACCATTAAACCAGCAGAAAAAGAGGGGAAAAAAATGTTTGTTCAAAGAAACAGAGCAGTATTTGTGAGCCCCTGTCAGAGGTATTAAGAGAGAAAGAGAGCGAGATTGGAGGAAGAAGGGGGGGAACTTGGCAAATGGCGTTATGATTGGTCAGTCACGTATCACAGAGCCAGACATTCTAGTAATCGAGGTTTGTCAGACATCTGGTCTAGTTCCACCAGCCTTCACCAAGGGAGAGAAGACGGATGAATAAAAATGAAGCGGCCACTCTCCAGCATTCCAGAGCGTACACATCAGGTCTCTGATAGCAAGAAAAATAAACAGAGAGAAGGAAACTCTGTCTAGACTTTGCTGCTGCTCGGCCTGCTGCAGACGTACAGTTGGTATTTACTTAAAAGGGACTGCCAGGCTACCTTTAGACGTTTAACCCCCTGCCCCCACCCCGATTAGGGAAAATAAAGAGCGTGGCCACACGGCAAATACAGTAAAGATCACGGAAAATCCGAATATCAATACACAGGAGGAAAATAGGAATCTTTACCGTAAATGAGGACCACAGATTCCTCTATGGCATGTTGGTAACTGAACTGGGAATCTAGGAGGGCACGGCTGACGAAGGTGCCATAGTACGTGGATTGGTACCAGCCGACATGGAGGTGGTCGATGTTGACGTGGCGGAGGCTGCGCATCATCTCCATCTGATACTGGACTAAATTAGAAGAGAAAAGAAGGTAATTATAGCAAACAATCACACAAAACTGAAATTAAAAAAAGTTTATAACTCAAGAATTGGTGTCAGCAAAAAAACAAACTAAAAAAAAACAAACTTCAGTGAATGCATTGTATTTATTTAGATCTTGAAAACTGCAAGTACTCTTTCCCATTGCTGTGAATGTCAATAGCATGTAGGTGTATCCTCTAAGGCGGCCTATATTAATCTGAATTGTAAGTTTTACTTAGATTTTACAGTATTCATAGTTTATACATTCAGATTGGGAACTCAAGCTTTCCTATAGCAGGGTTTCTAATGTCAGAGGACCACCTGCTGGTACATCTTACCCTGTAAACATGATAACTACAAGTGATTTTTCCTCACGGACTCAGTTTTGCCTTCCGATATCTGGAGAGGACTGCTATGGTGTCAAGCGGGATCAACTCTAGAGCTAGCCAGGAGCTCTGTACTAGGATTACACCAGGACCCTAGTTTCGGACACTGATAAAACTTGCTTTGGGGAGAGAAGAGTAATGCAACGCCACAATATATATAGTCCAAGCAATGCTGGCAAGCAGCAAAGGTCTAACTACCTCCTGCCACAAACAGCAACGCATCATCCATAAGAGCAAGACATCAACTGCACTTTAGGCCGTGAACAGTACTTTATCTGCACTAACATTTGATTATTCATGAAAAAAAATATTTTCAGGGGTGTACCACTTTCTTCTAGGTCCAAGCAGTACTGGTACACAGATTAAAGTGGTTGTAAAGGCTGAAGGTTTTTAACCTTTATGCATTCTATGTGTGAAGGTAAAAAAACCTGTGTGCAGCAGTGCCCCCAGCCCCCTCAATACTTACTTGAGCCTCATTGCAATCCAGCGACGTGCATGACAGCCTAGGCTATTCCGGCTTAGAAAGCAAGTGGGAGCCATTGCCTCCTGCTGCTGTCAATCACAGCCAGTCAGCCAATGAGGAGACAGGGGGCAGGGCCATGTGTGAATGGACACACAGAGCAGCGGGTGCCCCCATAGAAAGCTGCTTGCTGTGGGGAGACACAGAGCAGCGGGTGCCCCCATAGCAAGCTGCTTGCTGTGGGGGCACCCAACCGACGGGGAGCCAGGAGAGCCTACGGGGGACCTGAGAAGAGGAGGATCCAGGCTGCTCTGTACAAAACCACTGCACACAGTAGGTAAGTATAGACATGTATGTTATTTAAAAAAAAAAAAAAAAAAAAAAAATGAACCTTGAGTAAGCATTTTGCTTAAAGCGATTCTAAAGTACCAAATTGTTCTGTTACAAGGACACCAATATGACTACAAGGGCAATAATATGACTAAAATCACATTTCCACATGGTACCAATCATTGTGCCATAAATTTGGCTGCCCCGTTATATTTCTGTTTCATTTTATGCATACTTCTGGTGTTTGCTGTATGATCTTTATCCAGTACAAAATTATCACCATAAAAAAAATCCTACCCAGAAGAACAAAGCAGCTGACAGACATTTCCCAAGACATAGCCACTGCAACCAAGCAGTTTCCATCATCAATGCAAGTTTAGAATGAAAGCGACAATCTGG